>NC_056736.1:572756912-572761912 GCF_019279795.1 Protopterus annectens
CTAACTTCTCTTTGCAGAAAGCAGTCAGATTCTTTCCCCGGGAGTCCTCCACAATTCCTTTCTTGTACTCGACGGAATAGCCAGTGGCGGCTGGTGACTTCAAATCAAAGGGGAGCTGCAGGAGGCAGCTAAATGGATAGGGCCAATGGGAAAGGGTGTGGCCAACTAGAAAGGGGCGGAGTTATGCTCAAACCCACAAAAACTGGAACTTTAATTAAATACGCTGCCCTGGGTGCCAAACCGTCATTATGAGAGTTCAAGAAAGACAAAATGAAGTGTAGACGAAAAGAAATATTTCAGTGCATTGGCTACATGACAGCTTACTTAATATCTAGATGGAAACAAAAAGGTTGTGAGGCACGAAAAAATAAATTACTTTTTAAATACATTACTGGAATGCCAGTCAAAATCAAGTATAAGAAAAACAAGCAGCACTCAACTCAAAACACTTCTCCTTGCACTGCAGTTCTAATTATAATTTATATTCAGCTTTATAAAAGTACCAAGTAACATGCTGAAAGTAGCAATCTCTGTGATACCCTCACTTTTAAAAATGTTTCTTATCCAAAAAAAGACCTGCTGTCAGACAACTAGCTACTTGTTTCATGGGGAAAACATGATCAAAGTAAAAATGAACAGCAAACAAGAACCAAGCTCAACTTAAATTGCTTAAAGGATTACTGCACAGGTTATAGTCCAGACATAATAGATTGGCATTCTGTTTAGTTTATGGGTAAAGCCTGCAAAGATGACTGCAAGTCTCCAATGAATGTAATGAGCTTTTGAAAATACTGTAATTCCATCCTTTATTACAAGTACTGTCATATGCATTTCAATACCTAAGGCTTATACATTATCTAGTTATGTAAATATTCTCTGCATGGCAACAACAAAACGGCTTTCAGTGTTGGTAATTCTTTAACAGTATGCTTATTAAAGCTTACTTGCATCTTACAATCTCAGACAAACTTACCTGATGGTCATTAAACCATTGCTACTTAAACACAGAGCAACAGGCACTGCAACAACATGCATTTTCTGAATAATAAGCATAAATCAACAGTATAAAAATATGACAGAAAACCAGAACATTCTGCAAAATTAAGGACAGATGAAAAGCCACTGTAGTACTTGTGTCTACCTTGGATGGGGGGATACTCTGTACACTTACACTGCATAACTGCTTTTTGCCTTGCTTGGACACATCCCACTACATGGGGGAGTGGGGTGCAACAAGTATGTCACAATTTGAAATGTCTGGCTGACAGTGATGGCCCTGACACATTTGTCATACCTCTCAACCTCAGAACAAGAAATCTGGACAAAGCCATACATAGAAGTGGAATAAAGGCCCAAAAATAAGGACAATTTTTAAATATTGCTCTTATAAACTAAGAAAGATAGTAGAATAGTTAGTATTAATTTTCTGAAGGGTATGAAATCTGAAACTCAAATGTCTGTCATTATTTTGTAACTTCAATCTTTAATGATTTGCCGCTAATTTGCCAGAAAACCACAATTTTATAAAAAAACGGACCAAAAATGTGATGCAAAATTCTGTATATTCCACAAAAATCTGTATATACACACACACACACACACACACACACACACACACACACACACACACACACACACACACACACACACACACACACACACACACACACACAGCACCCCCCCTCACGCACACACACAGAAATGTACATGCATACAAATGTTTGTAACTATTGCTGCTGCTGCAGGTACTTGTGTTAGGTCTCTTATCCATTTGGTTTTCCCTGATTGTTAACTGTTTTAGTTAGGGGAGAGGAAAGGGCTGTTTTTGCTGCAGTAACTGGCTTTTGCTCTTTTTTTTCTCCTGCTCATTAACTGCAACGGTATTTAGCAAAGGGAAAGGAAATGGCAGCTCCCAATAAAGTCTTCAATCTCAGCGCATAGATTTCATGCTGGATTAGGCAAACTTTTTTTTCTGTCAAGATATCTTTGTATATTAATTCATTTCTTTACAACATCAAGCATTGCTGAATCTTCAAGTCTATTTTCTAAAGAACAAGCAATAACTGCTACGGGTGAGCATATGTCAAAAAATACTTTTTGTGTAGAGTGTGACTACCAAAAGTAAAACAAGTGCTACTACAGCATGCCTACAAGCTTACTATGCTGTTCAGAGTTTAAAACGATAGCGACAAATGGTTACAATAAATACAGCCTATAGATCATTATCTGCAGGAAGATAAAGTGGCAGTAAAACAACTCAGATGGAAAGTAAAAATAGCCAGGTAGGTAAGAAATTCAAGCAAGAAACACAAACTTACATAATTACAAATACCATGGTAGTCTGTAGCATGCTCATCCCTTCTATTTTAGTTTGTATACAGCAGAACTCCACAACAAATCCCTATATGGAGACCTGCCTTGCTTTACATCATCCAGATTATCACAGTTTATAAAACCTTAATTTCAAAGTCTCTTATCTTTAGGCAAACCTGAATGCTGAAAGCAATTTTGGCTTGACAGCTAAAAACACACTCTCAGAATCAGAATGATACTAACACTGAAAATTTTGGGGTCATTTAGCATCCTAGACCGAGCACTGGTTATTGGTATAGTTATAAAGTTGAAAGTAATGTGGAACTAGGTTTTGGAGCAGCAGACTCGACAAGGGTTAGAGTAAGGAGGACCTCAATCTCCCTGAACAAGCAGCGGTATTACATACATTCATTCAAAAACAGGATTACTATTTCGGGAGTATGTGAGAAATTTGCTATCAAGACCACTGAAAGAAGTCAGAGTTCACAAACAAAAAAGTATTTGAGATACCTTTCTCTTAGGCCTGTGCGGTTCAGGTCGTTGTATGATTGTGTGATGCCAAGGATTACTGAGCAAATTGAACAGCTGAAACCAATTAATGTTATTCTGGAACAGAAAATATCTTAGCTCAGTTCTAACGGAACATGCTCAGCAAACTAAAACAGTTTGCTATTCTAAGTGTTTAGGCAGATGACTTAAAAAAACTAAGCAGAAGATGCAGATGTCTAGCATTTACAACTATACCAATACCCACACTCTCAGAGTCAGACTACAAAAAACTTACTGATTTATATAACAGTCAATGATTGGCTTTGTTATGGGATTTTTGAAAACAACAAGAGGTCATGCAAAATGATGTCAGAAGAGCTGAATAAGGACTTATCTTACAATCCCTAATTCATGCCATAGCCTCACTTCACCTTAGGAGGTCCCACAACTGTTCTTACCCACTAACATTACAATAACATTAGCTGTGTTTTTAAATATGAATGCTTCAGCAACAGCAAAATTGCCACTAAAAGTGCCTCCAAATGCATACATACCAAGAAGTAATAAAAAACAGTCAGAAACAGATGTCAGGCTCAGCCTAGCTCAGTCATTCACTGCCCGCGATCATCCGAACGAAGTTCCAACCTAAGTTCCGTAATGTAAAACCAAATACAGTGCTACTGACTGTTTCTCAGTCTTTTTCCCAGCACACAAAGTGCGGGAAGAGAGCGAGAACTAATCAGTAGCCATTCAGCTATCCATGTCACGTACGTGACTGCGGACATGGCAGTCCAAACCCCTTCCACAAAACTGCGGTTACAAACCACATAGACTTCTGGGCATCACACAGATGCCTTTTCTCCTTAATCTAGACTGCTTGTACAGCAGTCTAGATTTACAGAAACTAGTTTTCTGCTTTTTAAAAACCCAGAACTTGCCGAGCATGTGCAGTTCGTGTTCCGGGACTTCAGATAGTCAGTCGGACTTGCAGCTAAACAGCCAGTCAGCAGTATATACTGTATGCAGTAAAGCAGTATCAAACACAGAAGCCCAGTATGGAAGGTAGTTGGAATAAATGGCAAAACCACAACAAAATAAAATCTTCTAATTTAATAAAAAAAAAAAAGGTGAGCGCTTTCGCAATGGTAACCATTGCTTCATCAGACAATTCATTCACAGACTAACAGCACATAAATACTTTACTTAGATTCAAAATAACCAATCCTATCACAGACAAATTAATTACCTTGGTTACACATAACATTTAAATAAAACTTCTTCTTCTTCTTCTTTCGGCTGCTCCCGTTAGGGGTCGCCACAGCAGATCAACTGTTTCCATTTCTTCCTGTCCTCTGCATCTTGCTCTGTCACGCCAACCGCCTGCATGTCCTCTCTCACCACATCCATAAACCTTATCTTAGGCTTTCCTCTTTTCCTGTTACCTGGCAGCTTCATCCTTAGCATCTTTTTCCCAATATACTCTGCATCCCTCCTCAGCACATGTCCAAACCAACATTTAAATAAAACTAATAAAAATATATTACTAATTCATGAATGCACGTGTATTCATATTTTATTTTATACTATGGTGTGGCTAATGTGTATGAACTACCTTAATTTTCTAGATTTCAAGGCTGGTTTCAGAGGAATGCTGTCATTTAGACCCAGTCCTCTGTGTGCTCCCAGCCTCAAGATCCATTATACTTCCATGTTTTCCTTTGTATTTACAATGTCTCCCATCCTAATATTTACATTCTGGACATGTAAGACTTGAAACAAAAATACATGTTTTTTCACCCTTGGCCAAGGTGTGCTTAGCCAAAGCACTATACTCCTGCCCCTTCCTTGTACAATATAAGTGGTCCCTAAGCCGTTCCCTAAGGTGATGATTGGTCTTACATACATAGAACTGAAAACATATTTTACAGTGAGCTACATATACGACATTACTAGTGCTACAGTCTGCTGAGTTTCTAAGCTCCCAAAGATGCCCTGTCCCTGGGTGTTTAAAAAATCTGGAGTCATCAATATGAATACAGTATGGACAGTTTCCACACTTACGTGTACCTTTCACTACATTCTCTCTCATCCTAGCTATATTTGGATAGCACAGCTGTTGTTTTAAAATGTTCTTGTTTTTAAATACAAAATGTGGTTGTGTGCCTATCATAATATTAGTTGTATCTTCATTCACTCGT
>NC_056736.1:573436912-573556912 GCF_019279795.1 Protopterus annectens
ATTTGTTGGAAATAATTTGCTCAATCATGTTGGCTCAACAAGAATGTATACATAACACTGCTGTGCCCTATAAGTTCAGAGGGTGTGAGAATGGCTGTCCCCGACTTATACATGCACACACACACACACACACACACACACAGACACACACACACACATATATATATATATATATATATATATATATATATATATATATATGGGTACATGCCAGATCCACGAAAACCCACATTACCGATGAACGGATCACCGAGATGAGATTGCTGACACAACACATCCCCGACAAAGGTAAGTATATGTATTACAGAATGGAATCTATTCCTGTTTCCATAATACAGTTAAAAAATAAACAGAAACATGTATAGCAGGGGAGCAAGCCTCCCTGCACCTCACACCCCTCTACTTAAATATACCAACTCCGAGCTCGCACCACATTGCGGAAATGGGAATACATCCCATTCCGCACTACTCACCATTGTCGGGGATGTGTTGTGTCTGCGATCTCATCTTGGTGATCCCGTCATCGGTAATGTGGGTTTTCGTAGATCTGGCATGTACCCATATAGATATATATATATATTTATATATATATATATATATATATATACACATATCCATCCGCAACCCCTTTTTCTCATTTTTGCACATGACATTGGGGTGTCACATCAACAGTAATAGTCAACTAGAGTCAATGTTCACACTGCCACACTGCCAGGTGGCTAACATATATATATATATATATATATATATATATATATATATATATATATATATATATATAGGGTCATAGGTTCATAGGTAGGTACTAGGCTATTGGCCCAAGGGCCTATGTAAGCCTAGCCAATAAGGTTCCCTAGCTTACGCCACCCAAGAAAGTTATTTTCCTGTGCCACTGTCGAGCAGAGACACAGAAGTGATCCCCGGGGTGTATTTCCTATTTCCCATCCACTCATCAAGATTTTTCTTGAAGAGTGCTAATGAAGAACTTTGCTTGACATAGATGGGTAGCCTGTTCCAGAGTATGGGAAGTCTCTGGGACAAGAATCTATCCCTCCAGCATGTCCTGTTTATTGTGGTGACAAGGTTTAGATTCCTAGAGCATGTAGCTCAGAGGGATTGGGATTTCTTTAGGTGCAGCATGTCCAACAGCTCTGGGTTTGACATAGCTTTATATGTTAGGCAGAGATCACCTCGGAGTAGGTGATATGCTATGGAGTAAAGCTGGAGTTTTTTGAGACAGTCAGTGTAGGGCATTTGTTTGAGGCCAGTAATCCTCTTTGTGAGGTACTTCTGGGGCCTTTCCAGCTGCTGGAGATGTCTTATGAGGTACATTCCAAAAGGGGCGTTGTACTCTATAATGGGTCTAATGAGTGTCGAGTAGAGGGGAACAATAACCTTTTTTTTTCCTGGATGAGAACCCTTTCATGATGAAGTGTGCCATGTAGAAGGACTTCCTGACTACTTGGCAATGTGACTATCAAAGGAGAGACTACTGTCCACCTGGGTCCCAAGGTCTCTTATCACACATTCGGTGTTAAGTAGATTGTTGCCTATGTGGTAGTTCATGGGTACAGAGTTTTTACCAAAGGGGATGACACTGCACTTTTTGGCATTGAGCTTGAGGCCATGGCTCTGACACCAGGCATCTGTCTCAACGAGGCCCTTCTGTAGGATGTCCACATCATTTGGGGACTTGACTATGGCTCCTAGTTTTCAGTCATCTGCGAACTTCATTAGCCAGAGGCCTTCTGTGTTAGCCTGTACATTAGAAAAATAGATACCAAACAGGAGACGTCCCAGGATTGAACCCTGTGGTACTCCACTTGTCACTGGTTTGAGGTCAGATTTGGAGTCTGCAACTTTTACAGTGTGGGTTCTGTCAGTGAGCCAGTTGGCAACCCATCTTGTGATGTAGGGATTTATACCTAGTTTAGTCAGTTTAGCTATAATTCCAGAATGGGGGATGGTGTTTAACGCCTTGGCGAGGTCAAGATCGGCAGTGTGAACCACCTTACCCTCATCTGCGGCTTTGGTGACTGCCTCAAAGAAGTCGATCAGGTTCAGGAGGCATGATCTGCCTTTCACAAACCCGAACTGGGTGGGATCCAGAGTTTGGAGGTTACCAATGTCTTTTTTTATGAGTTCCATGATGATACATTCCATGGCCTTGCAGACCAGGCTCATCAGGCTAATAGGTTGATAGTTCCCGGGATCAGTGGTGGCTCCCCCTTTGTGCAGTGAGATAACTGTTGCTGTGCACCATTCAGTGGGCACAAAGCCTGAAGTGAGGCTATTATTGAACATGGTGCTTAGGTGGGGAGCCAGTTCGTTCTGAATTTTGTGTAAAACGCAGCCTGGGATGTTGTCCGGTCCCATGGATGCTGTGTTTTTGGCTTTAGAGAGTGCAGCTTTTATCTGCGTAGCTGTGATTACAGCGACTCTGCATTCTTCCTGTATAGATATGGGCCCTTTAGGGGGTGGGGGGTAAAGTTAGCACTGAACCTATCTGCCAGGATGTTGGCAATATCAGTTGGTTCTGTAATTTTCTTGCCGTTGTGCTGTAACTCAGAGCAGATCTGGGTGTTGCCATCGAGATTCTTGACATAGCTATAGAATGCTTTGTGGTTGTCCTTAGAATTAGTGGTGATTTTGTTTTCATAGCTAGCTTTGGAGGATCTTATAAGGGTTCTCAGCTTCTTACTGAGGCTGACCAGGGAGCTCCTCCACTCATGGGATTTTACTCTCTTTTGCAACAGTTTCTTCTTTCTGTTGTACAGTTTGTTTATGGCAGGGGACCACCAGATTGGCTTCCTTTTTTTGGAGGATAGCATCTTGGTTCTGTTTGGGATAGCATGATCCATGCACTTGTGTAAGTGCTTATAGAGTGCATTTGTGTAGGATTCAGCAGTTGTAACTCTATTGTCCATCTGCATGGGTGTCATGAAGTTCACCACTTCTCTCTTAAGAAGCATGGAGTTGGCTTTGGAGAAATTTTTTACCATGGTTTCCTTAATGGAGGGTGGGGGCGGGATGTGGATATTAAGGGTGAATAGCTTATGGTCGGATCAGACCAACGAGGAGTTGACTTCAGGTGTGGAACACCGGTCACTCATGTTGGTAATGACTAGGTCTAGGATATTGTTGCCCCTGGTGGGAGTGTGGATAAGTTGATCCAGGGCATTGGAGTTTATGAATTCCAGAAAGCGTTCAGCTAAGGAGTTGATACACGAGTAGTTTTCCCAGTTAATGGTGGGGTAGTTGAAGTTGCCCATTGTTAGGGTGTTTGGTTGAACCCTAATATTTTTACATTACATCAAGAAAAGAGGAGTGGGAATCCTGGGGCATGGTGGGGGATCTGTAGCAAGCTACAATTTGGATTGCAGTTTTGCCCAGAGTTAGTTGCACTTGGATAACCTCAAATGCATTATGCTGAGCACTTAGCCTGGAGGTGTGGATATCCTTAATGAATATGGACACACCTCCACCTTTGGTGTTTCGGTCCAGGTTACATGGCCGAAAAGTGTAGTGCAGGGGTGCTCTCTGGAGCCTTGAACCAGGTCTCAGTCACTGCACAGATATCGATGTTCTCCATTTTAAGGAGAGCCTCGAGTGAGTGCATTTTGAGATTTAGACTTCTAGCATTGAGTAGCATTACCCTCAGTTTTTGCTTGCCTGTTGCTGTTACGGGGGTGAATTTGTCATTTGAACCTTGCCTAAAAAAGGCTCTATAGGGGCGGCAAGAACCTTAGCCAGTATCCGGAATCCCAGGGATGACAGGTGCAGGCCATCTCTGGCAAAGCATCGTGGTCTGTCGACCATGTCATCCCAAGCAGACAGATACTGGATCCCCATAGAATGACACCAGAAGCTTAGCCAATTGTTGAAGTCAATCATTTTGTCCTTGTACTGTGGTATCATTCTGGGAGATGGCAGAATGCTACTCAGGGCTAGGGTTATACCTGCCTAGGCTACAAGATCGGAGAGCTCTTCCATGTCTCTTTTCATGTAGTCCAGGGAGGTATGTCTCAGGTCATTCACACCAACATGGGCAATGACAGAGTCATATTTGTACTTGTTGTGGAGTGACCTAAGTGAGTGGGTTATGTGGCGGATCCTGGCACCCGACAGGCAGCTGACAATAACCTTCTCCTTGTTTAACCTGGTGAATGGGACATCAGTGTGCCTGACTATAGTGTCACCTATGACTAGTGTGTTGGGTATGTTGTTTTGCCTTATTGGCTGTGGTTGAGTAGCACACTGAGTCTGTGGGCTATGTGTTATTGGGTTGTGTTGGGGGATGGAGGTTGCTTGCATTTCTGTTTTGGAGGTCTCTGTTGCTTAGACAGATCATTATTGAAAGCCTCCGCAGATGTTTTTGTGTTACTATGTGTGAATTTTGGTGGTGTAGATTTAGTGAGACTGTGTGATGAGTGTCGTGTGGTACAAATGTTTACCTTCTCCTCTTGACTGTCAAGTTCAGTCTTGATTGGAGAGAGCTTTACCTCCAGTTTGGCTATATAAGTGCATCTCTCACAGGTTGTAGTGTTGAGTGGTAAGAGGAGAGGGTTGTCTGTGTATATGGGGCAATTTCTACATTGCCCCCAAGATGCCCAGATTCATCAGATAGACAGGAGAGAACACTGGGAGCTGACCCTTGGACATGCCTGAATAAAAAACTATTTTCCTCTAGATAAGTGAGGAAGGTGAATACAAGAGCTGTTTTTCTCTAAGCAAGTGAGAAAAGTAAGTACAAAAACTGTTTTCCTCGAGGTAATGAGGAAGGATGAGTGCTGTAGTAATTAGTAGCTTATTTAGTGCTTACAAGTTCTGAACATGTGCTGAGCACAAATAAGCAAATTTAAGTGCTAAAACTAAGAGTCTGTATCTGCACTAGATGAGTTACAGGACAGAAACAAGTGCAAATGCAGGGTTTCAAATCAGAAAGTTGAGAGAGATGGAAAAGATTGCCCAAATGGCCAGTATAACTACAATTTCTGGGCCAGAACCACTCCTTATGTGGTAGACAGGTTACCTAGTGCTTACCACTCCCACTGATAAGCTAGAAGGCTTCCTTCCAACACAGAAAGTCTTGGGGGGCTCAGAAGCTTACATACAGTCCTGGATACAGCAAATCTGTATCTGGACTACACTAGTTATAGGAAAGGTAAGAAACATGCTTACAGTACTTTTTTTTTTACAGAAACATAGCTAAAACAGCAGTAAAAACAATTCATAGGTTCATAGGTTCATACTAGGCTATCTGCCCTAGGGCATTTATAAGCCTAGCCAGAATGTGTTTGGCTTTCGCCACCCATTTTAAATTTATTTTGCTATGCCCTTTTTCGAGGTTAGTATACTGTGTCTCTGTCTAACAGTGACACAGAAGTGATACCCGGGGTAAACCTACGATCTCCCATCCACTCATCAAGATTCCTCTTGAAGAGAGTCAATGAGGGACTCTGCCTAACCTGGACTGGGATTTTATTCCAGAGTGAAGGGAGCCTCTGGGTTATGAATCTGTCCCTCCAGCATGTCCTATTTATTTCAGTGCTGAGGTTCAAGTCTCTCAGCGTAGCTCGATGGGATTTGGATTTTCTGAGGTGCAGCATGTCCATTAATTCCAGGTTGGACATGGCTTTATCGTCAGGCACAGATCACATCTGAACAGGCGGTATGCCACTGAGTAGAGCTGGAGTTTCTTTAACTGGGCAGCATATGGCATCTGTTTGAGCCCTTTGATCCTCTTGGTGAGGTACTTTTGGGGCCTTTCCAGTTGCTGCAGGTGTCTGGTAAGGTACATCCCAAAAGGCATTGTACTCAATTATGGGCCTGATGAGGGATGAGTAAAGAGGCACGATGACCTCCCCTGATCTAGATGTGAATCCCTTCATGATTAGGTGGGCTATATAAAATGTTTTTCTAACCACTTTGGCCACGTGGTTGTCAAATGAGAGATTGCTATCAACTTGGGTCCCCAGGTCCCTAATTACTTCTTCTGTACTTAATGGATTACCACCTATGTGGTAATTTGTGGGCACTTTGTTTTGCCAAAGGGATGACTATACACTTTTTGGCATTTAGCTTGTGGCCATGGCTCTGGCACCAATTGCCTGTTTCTATGAGGCCCTTTTGGAGGATGCTTGTGTCGGCTGGAGAGTCGATTATGGTGCCCAGTTTGCAGTCATCTGCGAACTTGGTCAGCCACAGTCCTTCCGTGTTGGCCTGTACCTCCGAGAAATATATACCGAACAAGAGAGGTCCCAGGACTGAGACTTGTGGGACACCACTTGTAACTGGTTTGGAGTCTGACATGGCTCCAGCAATTCTAACCATGTGGGTTCTGTCCTTGAGCCAGTTTGCAATCCATCTAGTGACATAGGGGTTTATATTTAAGCTGGTGAGCTTATCTATAATGCCCGAGTGGGGTATTGTATTGAAGGCTTTTGCGAGGTCCAGGTAGGTGGTGTGGACCACCTTCCCCTCATCAATGGCCTTGGTGACTGTTTCAAAGAAATCAACCAGGTTTAAGAGGCAGGATCTGCCCTTAACAAAGCCGAACTGGGTAGGATCCAGTGTCTGTAGGTCCCCAATATCTTTATTTATGAGGTCCATGATGATCCTATTCACATGCAGTGCAAGCTAGCACACTTGAGTATGTAGCAATATTAGACCAAACACATTTTAAAAATGCAATTAAATTAAAAAGGACTAAAAGCAAGTGCAGAAGGAGTTTATTAGGTAGAATGTGGTAAAGAGATGGGACTGGGGGAGTGTCCCAGATCAAATCTACAGTGGGGCAGGCAACTGCAAAAGCCACCAAATTTAAACTACGAGCCAGAAATAGGAAGGGTGGATGGGACAAAACACTTTCAGCAGAGATCTGAAACATTATAAGCAACAATTAACAGTTGTTGTTGTTGCGTCTTTCGGCTTTTTCCGGTTAGGGGTTGCCAGTACAAACTCTAAAACCAAAAAAATATATACGTAGCTCTGTATATTTCCAGATAGATTGAAAAGCAGTCTCTCAGAACACAGGTTCCAGCAATGAAATGCAGGCTGTTACTAACAGGTCTAATTTTATGCAAGTGATCCTTGAGTTAGATAACACACAAGCTGTAAAAAACAGTTATACCAACTGAAGACACAGCAGAAAATAGGGGGAGGTGAGGAAAGCACTTTTAGCAGAGATCTGAAAAACTATAAGGAACAATTAATAGTACAAACTCTAAAACCAAAAAAATATACTTAGCTCTGTATATTTCCAGATAGATTGAAAAGCAGTCTCTCAGAACACAGGTTCCAGCAATGAAATGCAGGCTGTTACTAACAGGTCTAATTTTATGCAAGTGATCCTTGAGTTAGATAACACACAAGCTGTAAAAAACAGTTATATCAACTGAAGACACAGCAGAAAATAGGGGGAGGTGGGGAAAGCACTTTCAGCAGACATCTGAAAAACTATAAGCAACAATTAACAGTACAAACTCTAAAACCAAAAAATATACTTAGCTCTGTATATTTCCAGATAGATTGAAAAGCAGTCTCTCAGAACACAGGTTCCAGCAATGAAATGCAGGCTGTTACTAACAGGTCTAATTTTATGCAAGTGATCCTTGAGTTAGATAACACACAAGCTGTAAAAAACAGTTATACCAACTGAAGACACAGCAGAAAATAGGGGGAGGTGGGGAAAGCACTTTCAGCAGACATCTGAAAAACTATAAGCAACAATTAACAGTAAAAACTCTAAAACCAAAAAAATATACTTAGCTCTGTATATTTCCAGATAGATTGAAAAGCAGTCTCTCAGAACACAGGTTCCAGCAATGAAATGCAGGTTGTTACTAACAGGTCTAATCTTATGCAAGTTATCCTTGAGTTAGATAATAGGGGGATGTGGGGAAAACACTTTTAGCAGAGATCTGAAAAACTATAATATATATTATACTATAAAACATAATATATATATATATATATATATATATATATATATATATAGGATCCATACAGATCCCCGAATGCACTTTCCACTGAAGCAGAAATCACTGACCATACTTAAACGAAAGTGCTGTTCACCGAAGCAGCACTTTCGGATAAGTATGCTCGTTGTGCTGGTCATACTACTGTGCGGATAAGGGAAAATTCCATTTTCCGCACTGTAGTGCGACCTCGGAGTGAGAATATTAAAGTAGGGAGGTGTGGGGGTGCCATCCCCCACATGGGGGGCGCAGGAGGGCTTGCCCTCTGCATAGACGTAGGTTTAATGTTGTTTTTATTTTTTTAAACATACTTTACCGTAAGCGCTTTTTCGATGAAAGCGCTTTCGGTAAAGTATGTTCCGTGATAATGGATTCGGGCTTTTGATCTTTCGATCAAAAGTCCTAGACATATATATATATATATATATATATATATATATATATATATTTATATATATATATATATATATATATATAAGTTTGGAGGGTGTGAGGGTGACTTGACGTACTCCCCATAAGGGGTGCAGGTAGGGTTTGCCTTCCTGTAAAAATACTTTGGAACACAGATTATTTAACTGTTTTGATGATTTATGATTATTGGATTTATTTTCCGGAAAGAGTAGTACTTCAATAGCAGCAGCATTTCAACTAGATGCAAGCTGGAGAAAGGAAGTATTTTAAAATAACACCAGTTTGTAATCCAACAGACTTTGGAGTCTATTCCATGTTAAAGCCATTTAGTGTGATGTGATTGTATTTATTATAAAAGGTGATGTAACTGGGACAAGTACAGGAAGACTGGATATCACAGCCATATTCAATTTGGTATGATTAAAATTAAACATTCACAAACAAGCCAATTTGGTTCAGAATTAGATGATTAAGGAGAAGTTATTGTACTCTTTGACACCTGTAAAAGTAGAAAGGCCATTTCTTCTTTTTATAATATTCTTTCAAGCTTTATTTATTTCATGTTTGTTTATGTAAATTATTTTAGCTGATTGTAATTCATTCATCCATATTGTTCATTCAACTCATTGTAATTCATTTGTGTAAGAGTGTTTGCCGTAATGCCTAGGTTGTCACTGGAAAGGGTCATTTGCTCAGCTTGTGCACCCAGTGAGCAAGCTGAAATACATAAATAAATAATTAAAGTACCTTACCCTTTGACTGATTTAAATAGTCTTGGAGAAGTAATTATGTGGCTTAAGGCAGGTTATGCCATCAGATTCTGGGGAGCATGTGAACAAGTAAAACTCCATGGCAGCATATCTGTTCCTAACTCTTCTTGCACCGGATAATACATGGTTTATCTTGTTCTTACAATAAGACAGAGTTCTACAGCCAATGGTAAGCTGAATATCACCCTCAAAGGGTAAAGTTTCATAATTGTAACAGCAGTAGCTGGCAGAACTGTATTATTTTATGTTTGGATTCCAGGTACTTGGTCAGATACCTAGTGAATGGCTTTTTAAAATGTACATATGTACATCTTATAATGTGTGGGCTTAAAAGGCCATAGTGAAAATACAGAGACAAGAAAAGACGTAGTTACATCAACTGCTTTACTGGTAGCACCTGAAAGAGTCATATCCCTTGTGATACACCTCATTAAGATTAACTGTCACTTAAAGTGATACAATATTTTTATATACACATTCTAAACCCCCTTTCATTAACAGGTATTATTAATGATAAATATTGTGCAACTTATTTACACTGACTTCAAAAACGATATCATTATACTAATATGTCATGTGCATTTAGAGCAAGTCTAAAATTAAAAAAAAATGTCAGTATAAAACAAATAATGCAACTATATCTAAAAAGAGTAGACTACACTATCCAAAAAGAGTAGAATGCTAATGCAGGATAGAGAAAAAGCATCGAAAGAATGGCAAAAATATAAAGCACCATAATATCTTAAATTCTTCAGAATGCTTTGGAATCATATTAAAAAGCAAATTAATGAAGACAAAAAAGCTATACTATAATAACCTTCAAAATAATAGTAAACCCAACCCTAGAAAATTCTGGACAGCTGTTAAAGAAATCTTGCATCACGGACATAAATTCAGCCTTAACCCCTTTCCCAATAACTCATCACTTGAAACCACAATATAATTCAACTTTTTGTTTCATAGATATTATAACATGTCTAGCCAAGGATTCCCCAACTTCTAACCCTGCCCAACAGACAAGTATCGCTACATCCACTTTCACCTTCAAACCTGTGCCCACATCCTATATAAAACTACTCTTAAACAAACTCAAACAATAGTCTACTTCAGCTAATGACCTTCCAAGTGAATCCCTTAAAATAGCAGCCAATGCCACTGACTACTTTGTCTCAATCCTTATAAATAGGTCAAACGAGGAATCCCATATTCCCTTTCTCTAGAAAAAGTCATACATTTCTCTCTGCATGAAGAAGGAAATTCAAAAAACATTACTAACTTTTGACCTGTAGCAATCTTACCCCCTTTCAAATACTTGAAAAATGTATTAAAAACAATTTCTAAACTATCTCCTGCAAGAAAAACTTCTGTCCCCGATACGACATGGCTTCCATCCTTTCCATAGTATCAACACTGCACTTCTAAGCTATATAGATACTGTCACTAAAGCTAGAGATAACCGCAAACTAGTCTCTTCCTTATTTCTAGACTTGTCTAAAGCCTTCAACATAGTTTGTCACACCAAACTTCTACTTCAAATGTCCTCATAAAGTCTCTCTTAGCTCAGTCTTCTATGGTTCAAACACTACCTGTCCAATAGGTATTAATCAGTAAAATGACACTGCACCCTCTCTTCATACCTCCCAGTCACCACCGGTGTACCACAAAACTCTGTCCTTGGTCGCCTTCTCTTTAACATTTTCACCAACACCCTCCACACACACACATAAAAGGCCTCCCTAATGCAGTACGCAGAGGACTCCACACTCATTTGCACATCTGACAACATGGCACACCTTCAAAAAATTATTCATAAAGCTTAATAGTGACTGAAGCATGACATTGCAACTCACAACTCCTGCTCAACCTTAAAAAATTACAACTTTTTTTACCCAAATTTCTCTCTCATGAAGAAAAATAAATAAATTCTTCTGTATTGATAATACAGCCATTAAAGTCACTTCTCATAGCAAATTATTAGGAATGATAGTGGATGATAATCTTAAATTTGAACTGCATATACAAACCTGCATAAGAAAAACTCATCAAAAACTAGACATGTTTTACAGAGCCAAAAACTTTCTCAACAACACAAATAAAGCTACCCTTGCCACTACTTATCTCCTCCACACATTTCTTTATGGTGCTCTCATCCTTATTAACCTTCAGGCATCACAAAAATCAAAACTTGAACAATGCTGTAACAAAGTTGCTAAATTTGCTGCAAGTACCCCTTTTAGAGCCCGCCACTGTATTGCACTACAAAGCCTAAATTGGTTAGAACTACTCCATTAACTAACATATACACAGCTTCTTATTACCTATAAAATTATCCAGAATCCATCTGCTTGTACAGCACTAAATAACATTTTACACAACTATGTTCCAAGTAAGTCATTACGATCCGATGACCAAAAACCTCTGTTTGTCCACAATCCTATCAAATTTGCTGTACTCATACCATGTTGCTAAGGTCTGCAAATGTTATCTGTATCCATCAGGTCAATACCCTCCCTCCTATACTTCAAAACTATTCAGAAGACTTCCTAGCCAAAAGCTGCCTCTGTTCTCGCTCAACACCAGAATAATCTATATCCCTAAATAGGTTCATAGGTAGGTATCAGGCTATCGGCCCTGGGGCCTATACAAGCCCAGCCAAAAAGGTACCCTGGCTTTTGCCACCCAAGAAAATTATTTTCCTGTGCCCCTGTCAAGCAGAGCCACAGAGGTGATCCCCGAGGTGAATTTCCTATTTCCCATCCAATCATCGAGATTTTTCTTGAAGACTGCTAATGAGGTGCTTTGTTTGATATAGATAGATAGTTTATTCCAGAGTATGGGAATCTATCCCTCCGGCATGTTCTGTTTATTGTGGTGACAAGATTTAGGTCCCTAGAGCGTGTAGCTCGGAGGGATTGGGATTTCTTTAAGTGGAGCATGTCCAACAGCTCTGTGTTTGACATAGCTTTGTATGTTAGGCAGAGATCACCTCTGAGTAGGTGATATGCGACGGAGTAAAGCTGGAGTTTTTTGAGACGGTCTGTGTAGGGCATCTGTTTGAGGCCGGTAATCCTCTTTGTGAGGTATTTCTGCTGCCTTTCCAATTGTTGTAGATGTCTTGTGAGGTACATACCAAAAGGGGCATTGTACTCTATAATGGGTCTAATGAGTGATGAGTAGAGGGGAACAATGACCTCTTTTTTTCTGGATGAGAAACCTTCTGTGATGAGGTGTGCCACATAGAAGGATTTCCTGACTACTGTGGCAATGTGATTATCAAAGGAGAGACTACTGTCCACCTGTGTCCCAAGGTTTCTTATCACACTTTCAGTGTTAAGTATACTACCGCCTATGTTGTAGTTCATGGGTACAGAGTTTTTACCAAAGGGGATGACAATGCAATCTTTGGCACTGAGCTTGGGGCCATGGCTTTGACACCAGGCATCCATCTCAGTGAGGCCCTTTTGTAGTATGACCACATCATTAGGAGTTTCAATTATGGCTCCTAGTTTGCAGTCATCTGTGAACTTCATTAGCCAAAGACCTTCTGTGTTAGCCTGTACTTCAGAGAAGTAGATACCAAACAGGAGGAGACCCAGGACTGAACCCTGTGGTACTCCACTTGTCACTGGTCTGAAGTTGGATTTGGAGTCTGCAACTTTCACAGTGTGGGTTCTGTCAGTGAGCCAGTTGGCAACCCATCTTGTGACGTAGGGATTTATACCTAGTTTAGTGAGTTTATCTATAATTCCAGAGTGGGGGATGGTGTCGTAAGCCTTGGCAAAATCTAGATAGGCTGTGTGAACCACCTTACCCTCGTATACGGCTTTGGTGACTGCTTCAAAGAAGTCTATCAGGTTTAGGAGACATGATCTGCCTTTTACAAATCTGAACTGGGTGGGGTCCAGAGTTTGGAGATTACCAATGTCTTTGTTTATAAGTTCCATGATGATATGTTCCATGGCCTTGCAGACCAGGCTCATCAGGCTAATGGGGCGGTAGTTCCCGGGGTCTGTGGTGGCTCCCCCTTGTGGAGTGGGATAACCGTCACTGTGCACCATTCAGCAGGCACAAAGCCTGAGGTGAGGCTATGATTGAACATGGTACTTACGTGGGGTGCCAGTTCATTCTGTAGTTTGTGTAGAACGCAGCCTGGGATGTTGTCTGGTCTCATGGATGCTGTGTTCTTGGCTTTGGAGAGTGTGGTTTTTACCTGTGCAGCCATGATTACAGGAAATTTGCATTCTTCTGGTAAAGAGATGGACTCTTTAGGGGGTGAGAGGGGGGTAAAGTTAGCACTGAACCTATCTGCCAGGATGTTGGCAATATCAGTTGGGTCTGTATATTTAGTGCCATTGTGCTGTAACTCAGAACAGATCTGAGTGTTGCCATTGAGATTCTTGACATAGCTATAGAATGCTTTGTGGTTGTCTTTAGAATCAGTGGCGATTTTGTTTTCGTAACTAGCTTTGGAGGATTTTATCAGGGATCGCAGCTTCTTACAGTAGTTGGTAGTCTGTCTCTTCCTATTTTGAGCCCCCTGGTTGGGACACATGGCTTTCCTTTGGTCTTCTCCTGGTCAGAAATTAATGTGAACAAACTGCGTATTCATACTTTCCATTTCCTTACTCTCCCTTCTTCACTCACTTCCTTACTTCTGTCAGTTTCTCTCCCCTGGCTTTCTCTCTAAATATACCATAAACTTGCTTATCTCTCACTTCAAATTGCAATTCCTGTTTGTATTATACTAACTCACCTTTAATTTCTCTATAAACTGGCTAAAATTTCTCTAACTATTAAATCATTGTCATATAAGTTGTAGCTATTCTTAACCAATGTTTTCATACTATGTCTAATTTGGTATAATTATTTTAACTGTAGTTATTTTTTGTATTATTTTTAAAGACTGTAAAATTATTATTCTTAAAATGTTTTATAATACTTTAGAGCTTTTCTCCCCAGGCCTCCACTGAAAATGAACTCCTACCCAGTCACTCTTCCTGGTAATCAAATGTCAGTCAATAAATAAATAATGTCATTTTCAGTTTCTGATGGGTCTCTAGAAGGCACAATATTAGACAGAGTCAGAATAATATTGTGATTACTTGACCAGTGTGACAATTCTTAAATACTGGGGTAATTTATAGGTAGTATTGCAGAGTTTTTTGTTTCCGCAATCCTTTTTGAAGATATAGAAGTGGATGACATGGACAGTGACACTGAGGATGGATTTGAAGATGTAGCCTTAGGGATATTAGAATTAGAATTGTGTGATAGGAAAACTCCAAACATCTTCAAACAGCTTTTCTTAATTTTGGACATTAGAATTCTGCACTTGTTTATGACAAATTTCTGATCGGACCTCAAGATAATTTTTACATCCAAGTAGATAGTTGGTGATTCTGACTCTGTAGAACATCTTCTTCTGATTACAGGATCAGCTTCTTATGCGGTGTTATTTCACTGTCCTGTCACATTATAGAGCTGTTTATAATTCTTTCTGCAAATTTAAAATTAAGTGAAAACTTACCAAAAGTAATGAAAATAAAAAACAGCTAATCCCCCAAGAACTGTTAAAACAAATATTATTTTTGAGCGCTTTTGTCCCAAAGAATTTTTTTATGTGGATGTCCTTTTTCATTCAGGACAAAAGCACTCAACAATAAAGTGTATGTTAACAGTTCTTGGTCATTTTACATTTTTTTTATTTTCTTCTGTAGATTTAACCATCAGAGCCTTTTCAAGATAAGATCTCAGCCCTGCTGCTTTGGAAATGGCATTTGTATGCACTCAGTAAATTCTGCGCAGTCATTGGAACTGACTTCTATATTACATGTTTAAAACTGGTAGAGTCTTTCTATTGTTATCATTGTTAAATTTTCTATTTCATTTCATTCCTTTTTAGAAGGTCAAGTACATTACTGTGATTCTCTGGCTATAATAAGGAGAGTATTTCCCCCCTAACAAGCGAGATGCATATACCACAAAGTATTCAATTCCTAAACTCTAGAACTACCAGGCAACAATTTGCAATCTTTGAGCTGTCACATTTCTTCATTTAACCTCTACCCCGAAAACAGCATGGGCTTGTGGTACACTTATAAAATTCCAGTTGTTCAAAGAACTGTTAAATTCCTGGCCTGAAAGTTGAAGCACATTGTAAGAAGTAATTTCTAGAATACCACATCCTGAGAAAACTGTTTTGAGGATATTAATAACAGTAATATTAATTATGTCTTTCAGCTTTATGACTTTAGGGCATTCATATGTCTAGACAAACAAGAAAGCAGTTATCTTTTTCCTGGAACATGTTACAGTTAGCCTAGTATATTCCCCTGGGAGAAGAGGAGTATCATGAGATGTTATCTCTTCTCATGAATTCGAGGAACTATACAAGAGTTACAGTTAACAATTAGTTTCACAATTTGTTCCAACATTTTAGGCCAATGTAAAAAATCATTTCTCTTTCTTGCCATTTAACTATGTACAAATGTGATTTGTATATCTTTGCAAGTACCGTTTCTTTCACTGAATCAGGAATAATGGTTTTATCTTCTTTAAGCAATAACTTCTGAGCACTCAAACGCCCATTTCTGTATAGACAGTATAACTGTACTTCTTCAGACTGTGCAGACTTGTGGTCTAGCCAAGCGCTAATGAAAGCTTTTTTGAGCAGTTGCAGTTCTTGGTAGCTGTAAATGACTCAAAGAACATCTTAAGTATTTTCCAGCATATCTTCCTTCTGCTCTCCACGTCACATCGTACTATGTCTATCAGCACTGTGCATCTGATTTTCTGGCTTATTTTGGACTTTCTGGTCATACTTACACAGACTTGGCAGTACAGCATCCTTTGAAAGCTAGTAAACAATTAAAAAGAACATGCAAGCAAAATGCCAGCATGTACTAAAAACACTCTGAAAATAAAACAACCAGTGGAGAGCAGTAGCACTTTCGTTCCTTAAATATATTAAGAGCAGTAGTACTTTAATTCTTTAATTCTTTAATTACATTAAGAATGTCAGTGGAACATTTATTTCATCATAGCACCTATATATATATATATATATATGTCTGTGTGTGTGTGTGTGTGTGTGTGTGTGTGTGTGTGTGTGTGTGTGTGTGTGTGTGTGTGTGTGTGTGTGTGTGTGTGTGTGTGTGTGTGTGTGTATAAATTAAATCACCATCACATGACCAAGATCAGCTGACACCAAAAATAAATAAACTAACAACTACTTGTTTTAAAAAAAAAACATACAACTGAATACAAATGAAAGTGTACAAATACATGAAATACATATAAAATTAAGTTCTCTGTACTTCTAAAAGACATTTGATATTAACTGATTCATTCAGCCCAGGAAATGTATTAGTGGCTAACCAAAGTTGCCATTTCATTTATTTAACTTGTAACATATTATTTATATCACCCATACTGAAATATGTGACTACATGATCTAAAACAAACAAAAAACTAGTAACTTCTTGACAAGCCTTCATATGTTTAGTGAATGCATTGATTATATCACCATTAATAGTGGCTAATCTAAGCTCTTACAGGAACAACAGGAAGCTAATTATATAACAGTAATGGACTTACAAATAAATCTGCCTTTATTACAAATTTTATGTTTAGTATGTTTTAATATCACAGTATGGCCACTATTACATCTATGTAAATTACAGTCTTTACAAGAATATGTTCAGTGAGGCCCTTTGTATAAGTGAATGGAATTGTCATGAGGTTTTTCAAACAAAATTTTCAAATTAATAGTTTTTTATATACAGACTTAGGTTGTGGACCAATAATGTTGACCAAATCCTGGTTACCTGAAATAATCTTCCAATTTTCAGAAACTATATTCCTAATAATTTTTACACCACAATATACGGGAATAAGAAATGCCCTACTTTGCAAATCAAACCCAGAACACAAAGATTTGGGAATGAATCCTCTGAATAAAATAGATGAAAATGCAATAGCCCTGTTGTTAAAAATATCAGTAATAATCTCATCCAACTTAAAATTAGTGTAACCGTTCAATAAACAATGATTTTAAAAATTGTATGACACGTTTAAAAATAATGTCAGCACTAACAATTCTACTTCATATAATAAATTGACCTTTTATAATATTCTATTTCATGAAACCTGTAATATGGTTCATAAAATGTAAATAATTATTAACAAAAGTTTTCTAATGAAAAATGTTACTATGAAAACACTTCTTGTCAACATCAAGTATAATTTTCAAATCCAGAAATGTACCACAAAACCCTTGTCTCCTAAAATAATAGACATGTGGTTGAACTGTTTAATGTAGATATAAATCTATCCATCACTCAATGTACCATTCCATATAAAAAGCATATCATCAATATATTTATTGTAAAATGAAACACATTTATAAAAATCTAAAGACAATAAAAATTCCATTCCCTGCCAACTCATAAAAAAGTTAACAAAGGCTGGTGATACCCTCGAACTCATGGCTGCACCTCTGAGTTAGTGGTAAATTTTACCATGAAATATAGCCCACTATACATTTTTTGGGCTGAAAAAATCAGTTAATATCAAATATCTTTTAAAAGCACATCAAATTTAATTGTATATGTATTTCTTGTATTTATTCACTTTCATTTGTATTCAATTGTATGTTTTTTAAAAAGAGTATGTGTTAATTAGTTTATTATTGATATCAGCTGATCATGGTTGTGCGATGGTGATTTAATGCTCTGTGTGTGTGTGTGTGTGTGTGTGTGTGTGTGTGTGTGTGTGTGTGTGTGTGTGTGTGTGTGTATATATATATATACATATATATATATTGTGTGTATACGTGTTATGATGCAAAACAATTGTTCTGATGAAGTTCTTAATGTAATTAAAGAACAAAAGTGTTAAATAATGTATGTTACTGCTGTCCACTTATCTTCTGACATCTAGCTGAAGTCCTATATAATGTTTTTTTAACAATTTGTGGTGTTTTTAACACCTTTATTGAATTATCACTTGTGACTTAGACAAACTCACATTTTTGTAAAAGTAATCAAATCATATTAACAAGTTCACATTTGCAAAGCATTATAATTCACATCTATTGTTATATTTCATATGATATATGCAGCATTACATAAATTATTCAATTCCTGCCTTCTCTTAAACCTCATTCCTCCTCCAAAACATTTTTCTGCATGTATTGTTGCCACATTTTTCATTTTTCTATGCTTTTACATCTACCCTTTTCTAAAGATCCCACTTCCTGTTCTTTTATTGTTGTTACAGTATTCACTACTTCAAATATAGTTGGAATGGATTTTGATTTTAATTTTCTAGTAATTGTTTTTTGGCAGCTATCAGAATTAAACTTAACAAGGCCTTACTATGTCTAGACAATCCAGATTCTGTAACCCAGCTCAGAAACCATTTCCTTACTCAGTTGCTCATCCATTATTCCTGAGAGAGTCTGTAGAGAATTTTTTAACATCTACCAACTCATTACACTCCCACAACATATGTTTCCAGTAACCTCTTTCTTCCCCATCACACCTCCAACATCTGCCATCTACCTGAAGAAAAATTCTTTGAAGTCTGTTTAGGTTATAAAAGTACCTATGCAAACACTTTCAGTCAAAAATCCTAAATCTTCTTGATTTGGTTGCATATTTGGGAGTTATACATATATAAGAAGAAAACAAAATGCAAATGCAAACAACCTCAAAGCACACAGGAACTGAAAAGGCAGAGAAGCACAGCTCTACTTGGCAAAATAAACATTTAGTTTGCCAAGTAGAGCTATGCTTCCTTTTCAGTTCATGTGTGCTTTTAGCCATACATATATTGTTCCATTGTTTTGTTGTGAATTGCATACCCAGTCTCTCTCTTTTCAATCTTTTTTGACCTTTTCTGTTTGATTCCTATAGTTAATGTGCAATATTTTATATGCTCTACTAATTAACCCTTTTTAACAGCAGCTTCTGTTCTATATTTGATTATAAATGTAACCAGTGCAGGTCTTTCGGCCCAATACTAAAGCTCGAGAGCTAATTCCACTGGCTCGAGGCTCCCCCATATCCCACAATGCTAGGCGGTAACTCCTCAGATCTCATTTGCCGCTTGGCTGACGAGGTGCTCTTTCCAACCGGCTCTGCAGGTTAGTTACTTTTATAAAAGTTTTACCAAAGTTAGACCCCTTTAAGTTAATTTTTCAGTAGTTATTACTTAATTACTTAGTTTTTTACCACTTCCTTACAAATTCCTCCCCCTTTTCTAAAACATTTTCCAAGGGTTCTTCCCTTAGGCCTTAGGACCCTTCCCTCCCCTCCTAGTAGTTGGAGTGAGTGTGTTTTTCTAGGGAATTTTTGTTAAATTTAGTTACTTTCATTTTAATTTTAGTGTAATCTGTGTGTTTGTGTGTGAGTGATTGCACTACTTGTATATCTTTAGATATGTCTAAAGAATCGAAGGTCTCAGGTTTAAGAAGTGTGACTCATGCTGTCAGAAGATGTCTCTGACAGACGGTCACACTTCTTGTGTGTATTGCCTGGGACCTTTACACCTGCAGGACTCTTGTGCTGTCTGTCATGGTTTCAGCCCTAGAGTCCTGCAGGAACGTAAAAATAAATTAATCTTAAGAGGCTTGTTAAAGCCTGAGGGTCCCCCAACACAGTCTATGTCGGGGAAACCTTCTAAGTCCTCCAGGCAGTCGGCTCCAGTGTCCGAGCCGTCCTCCGGAGGTTCGAAGACCGTTCAATCGGTTCAACCATCAGCACCGGCCGGAGCCGATGATTCCAGACCTACTACACACACTGTGTCCTCGGCTCCGGCTGGAGCCGAGACAGATAAGTCTAAGTCAGTTCCGATACTCTTGTCGGAACCAACTACTAGAAAGAGGTCCAGGTCTCCTTCTATTGGCTCCGTTCATTCGGCTCCAGCCTCACCGCTCTTGTCTGAATGGAGCCATAGGTCACACTCCTCTAGGTCCTCCAGACTTTCGGACCATGATTTGCAGAGGGTGGTGAGTAGACTTCCTAAGTCTGAGGCACTGGCCCAGATGTTACACAGCCCGACTCAACAGTCGATGGCTACCCCTGTTCCACTAGGCATTCCTCCTCTGACTCTATTGAGTTCGGAGCCGGTGCTGCTCGGAGCCGAGACTGTGGGAGCGTCGAAACCGATACCTTTCCTTTCGGCTCCGTCGTCTGCTCCGATCTCCTCCTTGGAAGGATCTCGGCGCCAGACTTCCCTCGTCGGCTCCGAGGGGGCGAGTGGCATCGGACCCTTGTCCGACCGCACTCTCCCTCTCAGTGCTTCGGCACTGGTTAGTTCGGCTCTGACATCAGCTTCGGAGCCATCCTTGTCGGTGCCGGGGGAGGTTTTCAGCTCTTCGGAGCGGAGACCTCTGGCCCTGCCTGACAGGGGTGCCTTTGAGGTCATGCAGAGCGTGTTAGAACCTGGTTCTACTCCACAGTCAGCTCCATCAGCTCCTCCCTCTACAGTGCCTGCGGTGATTTCTTCTCACCCCCTTGCTTCGGACCGTAGAGAATCTGCGCCTCAAGTATCCCCAGTGGGAATTTCCTCCTCTTCCGAGGCCTCTCCTGATCTTGCAGAAGAACCCCCTAGGAAAAGACAGTGCAAGAGGAAGCACATTGACTCACCTGAGTCTGTCACCTCTGACACTGATTTGGAAGATTCTGAGGGTTCCCCTCGTTCCCCCTCTGAAGACGTCTCCTTTGCAGACATACTAGAAATCCTGAAGCAGAGGGGGAATTGGCCAGCCCTTAACCCTTCAGAGGACGAATCAGTGTACCTTGAGGTGTTTGGTTCTCGACCTTCCACCTCCTGGGTGTCCCCTCCCTTTGACCCACTCATGGAAGTGGTGGCGAGGAAGACTTGGACGGCTCCTGACTCGGTGGAACCCACCCCTAGAAGGCCGACCAAATTTATCACTGCCCCCAAAGACAAGGAGTTTTTGTCCAAAGGTGTCTCTGTGGATGCCATGGTGGTGGCTGATGCCACCAAGAAGGAATTAGTGGATCCTTCGGTACCTGTTCATCCTCCTAATAAGGAATGTAGGACCATGGACAGGTACGGTAAGCGGATGTTTTCATCAGCGACTTTCTCCATGCATTCGCTGAATTATCTGTGTCATTTCACTTGTCTCCTTCACTAACTCCCCTTTTGACGGATCATCTCTCTTTGGTCCACAAGTGAAGGATACTCTGACAAGGTGCGAGGTAGAAGGTAAGACTCTTTCTGCCATCGGAGTCCGTTTTTCTACCCCTTCTAGGCCTTACCCCAAAGGTCAGAAGGGGGGGAAGATGTGGTTCCGCAAACAACCACAGGGAGTCTTACCGGACGCACAGAGTCGTTTCCCCTCTAGAGGCAGAGGGGGGAACAATAATAATAGACGCCGTCCTAGAGGCAGAGGGGGCCCGCAGAATCAGGGTAGTTGAGAAACCTTCTCTGACAGACCCTTTCAGCTCCCCTGAGGGGTTGCCCGACTGTCCACCTTCGGAGGCAGTCGGGGGAAGATTATCTCTGTACCCAAAAGCCTGGCTTTCCCTTACTCAAGACAAGTGGGTACAGTCTATCATATCCGAAGGCTACAGAATCCCTTTCATTCGCATCCCAAAACAGTCCAGAAAATCCCTTCCAGATGTTCCACCCAGTCAAAGGGAGCAAGCAGCACTAGAGATTTCAAATCTGCTAGCAAAAAGAGCCATTCAACCAGTTCCAGCAGACCAACGAGGATCCGGAATTTACTCCAAATTCTTTTTGGTTCCAAAGAAAACAGGGGACTGGAGACCCATTTTGGATCTCAGCAACTTGAACAAGTTTGTCAAGAAAACAAAATTTCAGATGGTCATGCTGCAGTCCATCCTGCCCTTTCTGGGCCAGGACAACTGGATGTGCTCCATAGATCTCCAGGATGCGTACTATCACATCAAAATGAACAGATGATCCAGGAGATTTCTCCGCTTCAGGCTAGGGACAGTCATTTTCAGTTCAGGGCCCTGCCCTTTGGTCTCACTACAGCCCCCCCGAGTGTTCACCAAATGCATGGCAGTGGTCGCCGCTCATTTGAGGGGCCAGGGATTCCAGGTGTTTCCGTATTTAGACGACTGGCTCCTGACTGCCACCACCAGGCATCTACTTCTTTTAGCCAGAGACTACACTTTACGAACCTGTCAGACTCTAGGCATCTCTGTAAATTACGAAAAGTCTGTCTTGTCACCTTGTCAGTCTATTACCTTTATAGGCGCAAGATTAGACACAGTCAGTCTGTCAGCCAGACTCACAGAACAAAGAGTAGCAGACATTCACAAGCAGGTTTTTCTTCTCTTACGACAAAACAAGGTCAAAGTCAGACTGGTGTTGAAGGTCCTAGGGATTATGGCGGCGGCTATTCCTCTCCTCCCCTTAGCCTGCTTTTACATGAGGATTCTTCAGTGGATGCTGTTCACTCAGTGGTCCTTTCAACTTCTACCAATGTCCCACGCTATCAGCATAACTCAGTCATGCAGGAATCATCTTCTCTGGTGGGTCACATCTCTCCAACTTCTTCTAGGGAGACCCTTCATTCCCCCACCCCAGGCTGCAACTCTGACAATGGACGCCTCCCTGTTCGGGTGGGGGGGCATTACCAGGGCAGCACAGTCCAGGGCACGTGGCAGCCGATCGAGTGCCACTTGCACATAAATGTTCTAGAGATGAGAGCAGTGCTTCTAGCGTTGCAAGCCCTTCAAGACTCTCTTCCCAAGGGAACTATAGTAATTCAGATGGACAATATGTCCGTAGTGTGGTACATCAACAAGTAAGGCGGAACCAAATCTTACCCCTTATGTCGAGAAGCACTCAGACTGTGGCAATGGGCGATCTCTTCTCAGTGCTTCCTGATAGCAACGCACATTCCCAGCAAGTCCAATGTGATAGCAGACAGATTGAGCAGAGCAATCCTCATGCCTCACGAGTGGTCTCTGAAGAAATCAGTGTTGGAAGAAGTTTTTCGAACTTGGGGCCAACCTTACTGCGATCTTTTTGCCACTCCCCAAAACAGCAAGTGTGCCGACTTCTTCACTCTCTTTCCCCTACCAGGTCATCCCATCAGAGACGCTCTAGCTCACGATTGGCCTCTGGGACTTCTGTATGCCTTTCCCCCCTTCCCACTGATACCTCAGCTGATTCGGAAAGCCATTGCTCTGAAGGCCTTAATGATCCTCATTGCCCCTTATTGGCCTCGACAAGTTTGGTTTCCTTTTCTTCATCGTTAACTTTTGGTGCAACCATGGCATCTGGACCCAGTTCCAGATCTCTTGATCCATCAATCGGGTCAACTGCACCAATCCCTTTCTTCTCTGAACCTCACAGCGTGGTTCTTCCAATTCCAACCTTAGCCAGGCTTCCCTTAATATCTCACTCAGTTAGAGATATTTTGATAGCTTCTCATAAGTCTTCTACCCGGAAGATTTATAGCAGCAAATGGAAACGTTTCTCTTTATGGGCAGTGTCCAGGGAAATAGATCCCTTTACTGCACCTATTCAGTCCATTCTAGATTTCCTAGCTGAGCTTTTCCAAGCAGGCTCTTCTCCTTCTACTATCAGGGTTCAATTGGCGGCTATATCTAATTTTCATGTGGGAGTGTCAGAGTCTACTATTATGTTCCACAAACTCTGTAAAGCCTTTTTGAAAGGAGTTTTTCTTCTTAAGCCCCCTGTCAAGGATCCACCTCCTCCATGGGATCTGAACTTGGTTCTAGCATCTTTGATTCTACCCCCCTTTGAACCTGCAGCTTCATGTTCTATGAAGTTGTTGTCTTGGAAAATGCTTTTTCTAATAGCCATCACTTCGGCTAGAAGGGTTTTGGAGCTTCATGCTCTATGCTGTCTTCCTCCGTATCTAATTTTTCACAAAGATAGAGTATCCTTGCATACCAATCCATCCTTTTTGCCCAAAGTGGCCCCTCAAGCAAATCTGAATCAAGCTATTGATCTTCCAGTTTTTTCCCCCGATTATGGCAACAGGTCAGAACAAAAATTGCACTCTTTAGATGTTCATCGCCAACTAAGGTATTATTTAGACAGGACTAAACAGTTTAGAAAAACAGACCAACTGTTTGTTTCATATGCGGAAGGCAAGATGGGTCTTCCAGTCTCTAAAGTGTCACTTTCGAGGTGGCTTTCTTCTACGATTACCTTTATTTATGAGATCAGACACCAACAATTGCCCTCGAAGCCTAGAGCTCACTCTACAAGGGCCTTGGCCACATCCATAGCCTTTCAAGATAGGCTTCCTATTGATTCTATTTGCTCAGCAGCTACTTGGGCTTCACCTCATACATTCATTTCCCATTACAAGTTGGACATAGCCTCCAGAGACCGTGCTAACTTTGGTTCCACTGTTCTCAAAAGTCTGTTCCGTTAGGCCACCCGGGACAAGGTGCTAGGGACGCGGTCCCATCCAGCAAGAATGAAGGCGAGATAGACAACTTAACATTAAGACGTTATGTACCTACCATAACGTTCCATGTTAGTTGTCTTCTTCTCGCCTTCTTTCTTACGTCCCACCCTCCTTCCCCCTAGCCTGGACAGACCAATACGAGATTGTTTTGTGACCTTTGCTAATCCTTTTCTCCCACGCTTTACCACCTCTATATTTCCTCTGTTAGGGTTATGTCACCTCACAGTCAGCCCTATAGAGGTGGGTTACCCTTCTCCATGTTATGGAGCTTTTTTCTTGCTTGGCCTAGCTTCAAACGAGATCTGAGGAGTTACCGCCTAGCATTGTGGGATATGGGGGAGCCTCGAGCCGGTGGAATTAGCTCTCGAGCTTTAGTATTGGCCGAGTCGGAGCCGAGGATCGGCTCCGAACCCATCTCGCAAGAAAGAAGGCGAGAAGAAGACAACTAACATGGAACGTTATGGTAGGTATATAACTTCTTATTCTGTTCTATATTTGATTATAAATGTAACCAGTGCAGGTCTTTCATTTTGGATTTACCTACCCCTTTTTCTTTGTCTATGCTGTGATATCAATCCCTGATAGGGAAGGCAAGCACTACCCTGTAATTAAAATGTCTTCTTGGCCTCCTCTCATTCTATTACCTTTCAATTTACAGTGTTTTTTTTATCTGATTCCACAGTAGCTATTTTGTCATAATCAATCAATTTTGCCAGCCACAAACAGTAGCCATTATTTTATTTTCATTTTGTCTGTAACTTGTTTGTGTTAACTTCTAAATTACTAGAACTGTCTTTCAGGAACACTGCACCGAGTCCTAAATGATTATCATATACTCATACAATTTTAGAGTTGGAGGTTTTATAACAAGCCTTTTTTAACATCTCAAAATCACTGTCTTGCTATGTAGAACAAAATCAATTGATATCTGTTTCTTATAGCTTTCTTAGTGGCATTGGGTATCTGATAAAATTAGTAAGAACTTTGAAAGATATAGAAACATTTCTTTTCTTAAAAGAAAAAAAACATCTGTTGCTTTTTTCTACAGTGAAACGAAGAATATTATGTTGAATTGAAAATTATTATTTTGTGACACTTAACCCAGAAACCTTATATACCTTTATTACTCAGAAATGAAGTGTTGAAATTTTAACGGGTTATTTGAATGTCTATAGTTAAAGGATCTAGCAGCAAATAACAATTTTTTAATGTTCAAAAATAATTACTGCCAACAGTTGTGGAGTGTTGTCATAGGGCATTGTGACCCTAAAATTTACAATACTTGTCCTAGCTGTGGGAAATGAAGTTTTATTTAAGGGTCTTATTTCTGATCCCAAAATTTGTTAAACAGTTTATCAATTATCTATTTTTTTATATGGGGACATAGTGAAAATTATTATTTTGCATTTTTATTATATTCGAATAGCTGTGGCAACTTTTTGAATTTAACTGGAATTTGGGCTAAATCAAGACATATTCTTAGATGTTGAAATCTGTGTTATTGAAAATGTTTTGTATTCAGAATGTTTGGGAAAAAACAAGCTTTATCAATTTGTACATACGTTGGAGCAGTGGATATCCTTTATATATTAAGAAAAAAACTCTAAGACAAACGCAGCCACGCTAGAGTTTTCACTGTGTGATACCGTAAACCTCCTATAAAGAAGGTCCATGGGATATATGCAAATGGACCTTTATGTTAAGAAAGGCATTACTAAGAGATAGGCCATAAGACTTTACAGATTAACTACATTAGACAGATATATATATCATGCTGAATTGAACAGATTGAAATATGTGTTTGTTAATAAGTTATAACCATGATTATGAGAAAAAACATTTTGATGTATGTGGCAGGCAGAAGGACAATACTTATATATGCATTCTGAGAGATGAGGAACTAATAGGATGAAGTAACTCCTCAGGTTTGAATTACAATTTAGCCTGTCTAGTTTCTTACTCAGTGAATGTGAACTGCATTAAAAATTGCTAAAAGTAACTGGAAGATTATTCAGGGTAACACTTAAGGAGTTCCCTTATTGCATGGAGTTTAAAAACTACATTGGAGTGCAGTGTTAGAAGTCATAGTGGTTCTGATAGTTTTTGACACTTATCCAAGTGGTAATTACACATTTTGTAGCTTAATAAATAAAAGACCAAATATGTTTATTACATCTGTTAAACAAAGGTTTAGAAAAAATATTTGTTTTAATTGCATCACTAAGGTGTTGGTGTATATTGCTTCCTGTGCTTCATGATCTAGTTTTTATCTATGAAAAAAAAAATATAAGAAAGAATGTACAAAATGTCTACAAGCTATTAAAATAGTTCACCAGTAACAGTATTTATAGATACGCTGCTAATTGTCAAATATAAAGCTTTTGATTTGTATTTTAGAGACAAACCCATGGGGTATGACAGATGGTGATACTGATACCTTACTAGAATGTAAAAATTTGGGTTAGCAAATTAGGGTTGACGATAAGAATGTATCCTTAAGGCTCAGTGTCTGCAATAAATTGAGATCATGATTGAAATGTGACTAAACAAATGATTTGATTTGTAATCTGTTTTTATTTAGGTTTTAGGATATGTTTTTGTCTTTGTAAATTTGGCTGTTTTGTGTAATCATGTGATTCATGCGTCTGTATCAGAAGATTGAATGCTAAAAATAGCAAATGCTCTTCTATCGAACTTAAAAACACAAAACCTTAAAAGGAATAGATCAGTGAATTTTTTCCCAGTGAAAAAATTTGCTGATCCAAAAAAAAAACAATGTACAGGCAAAATAAAGTGGGGGGCTTCGTCCCACCCCAATGACAGCCCCACACACCCCCCCAACTTAAATATACCAACCCTGAGATTGCACCACAGTGGGGAAAACAGCAAAGTCCGGAGAATGGCTCATCAATTTTTTTCCCTGGGAAAAAAATCCATGTTCCGTGCCTTTGACTTTTTCAGGTTTCACATTTTAAAGTTCAATATAAGAGCGTTCGCATATTTAAGTGTTCGTTTTTCTGATAGGAACCCATAATTCAGTACATGGTTAACAGTAGAGGATGTATGAGTTTTTGATTCTTTTTCTGAGGAAGTCTCAGTAACTAAATGGAATAGTATCACTAAGTTGTTGTACTTATTTCTGGAGTTATTTTTTATTATGTTTTATACCAGAGACAACTGTCATATTTCTGTAGTTGCAGCTGAGGAGCTCATGCCTGTGCCTCATGAAAAAAGACAAAATTCTTTGTATTTTTCAGCAGAATTACATGTTATGACTCTACAAAGATATTGTATAGATACCTGAAGGACTAAGCTAGATACCAATGAAGCATATTTCATTGGAAAGTCAAGAAAGTGCTCTGGTTTCACTGAATGTCTAGTCTAGGTCTGTCCAAACCTTTCTAGATAAAAAATGGCACTACTGCCAGTAACCCACCAGGCTGACCCATTGTCTCTGGACATGGGTCTCTTACTGAACCTTTGTCCGTATATTTAACCCAGTATTTAAAACCATTACTTGGATTCATAAGAGCTAGGATTCAAGATACCACACAATTTTTGGACATTATTAACAACACCCAACTTGAACCCCACTGGATATGGTGTACTTTGGACATTACCTCTCTCTATACTAATATTCCACACTGGGCAGGCTTACAAGCTTTGGACTATTGGTTGGCTAGATCAGGTCTATATCAACCTGGATTTAATACATTTTTGGTATGTCTCACAGAATATGTATTGACTAGTAATGTTTTTTACTACCAAAATCAATGTTTCTGGCAAGTTAAAAGTACTGCTATGGGTGCGTCTTTCGCACCCATATATGCAGATCTTTTTATGGCATACATTGAAGAAATTACGATTTATGATTACAAGCATAATCTTTACATGTGTGAGATGGACATTTGGCGTCGTTATCTGGATGATTGTTGGTTGGTGTGGAAAGCTGATGAACACTACCTTATGGAGTTTCTTGAATACCTCAATAACAACATATGGGGTATTGAATTCAAGTTGACCTGTCATACATCTAGGATAGTATTTCTGGATGTTGAAATCACCAGAAATGAGGACAATACTTTGTCCACTAGGTTGTTCAGGAAATTTCCGGAATTTAATTCTTTATTACATGCCACCAGCTTCCACCCACAACATATCATCCAGAATATACCCAAATCCCAGTTTTTAAGAGCCAGAAGAATTTGTTCTAGCCAACAGTCCTTTTTTGAGGTTCGTGATGACCTGACCCGTAGATTCATCAATAGAGGTTATCGTCCAGGTACAGTGCATGTAGCCAAACGCTGGGCTTCTAATGTAAATAGAGAGGATTTACTATCATATCGAGACAAGAATCAGAATTTGGGTTCACAGCCCCTACGTCTGGTCACCACCTATGGATGAAATACACAGGGCTTTAAAAATATTATACACAGACATTGGAATGTGCTTAAGGCGGATCAGAAATTAAACTCTTTACTTCTAGATAGATGTTCTTTTTCATTCAGAAGGGGACAGACTATTGGTTCCAAATTTAGTCATTATAAGAGGGTTGGGCTTGATTCTTTTGCTTCCACTCAGTTGTCCCTTATAGGTAAACCCATTGTAGGATGCATTCCATGTGGACATTGTTCATTTTGTACTCGTGTCTCAAATACTAGGGAATTTAGTAGCAAAAACACGTGTGAGGTCTTTGATATCAAATTTTGGGCCAACTGTAACACTGAGTGGGTCATCTATTTGGTGACCTGCACCTGTTCGGCTTTTTATGTTGGACAGACTTCTAGGGCTTTTCGTCTTAGAATTTGTGAACATTTGAGTGATATTAAGAACAAACGCATTAGTAATGCATTATACAAACATAGTTTAAAACATGCATCAGCCTCTTTCAAATTTGTTATTATTGACTGTATCAAGGGAAGATGTAAAGATAAATATTATTGGCATGAAATACTTTGCTCCAAGGAGAGAAAATGGATTATAAAACTTGGAGCCTTGTTTCCACCTGGTCTTAATGACCAATTTTGATTGAAGCTTGTTGATTGGTCCTTATGCAAGGTTCTATTATATAAATGGATTTGCTCTGTTACTTCAGATTTTTTTACTATTTGAATTTCACTGAAGAAGGCTCTGTGGAGCCGAAACCGGTTTGACTGTTTTTGTAATATTAGATTCATAGGGGGATTTGTCCTTCCTATGTTAATAAATATTTTTGTATTTGGCACTTGCCAACACTTGCTGGCTTAGTTGTTTTTTTGGACTTGCCTGTTTTGCCGTGCAAGGGTTCCACGGGCAACTGTTGTGTGTATGGACTAAATACTTACTTACCATCATTATATTACTGCTGTGCCACTCGGCATTCCAGACATTCCCTATTCGAAAACTACAACATATCTGGAAGCGTCTAGCATAAGAAGAAGATGGGTATTGTTATGTTATTCACATAATGGGCCATAGATAATGCCATTCATAGAAGGTAAATATTTAGGTAATGCAGTCCTTATTCTGAAAAGTCTATTCAAACTGCACAACTCCTGCCCTGCTTCAAGTTTACCAGAATCATTTCTGAGCAGGGTATCTAAAAAAATAACGCCAATATAGGATATTAATTTTTATTGTGTCTGGTGTTTAGAGTGATGCACTGAGCTCAAACATAAAGATTATACTGAGGGTAGGAATATGTTCACGAGACTCAGAAGCTTTGAGATAATATCTGTGGTTAGTTTCACCTCACATACTCAAATCAAGTGTGCTTATTTTCAACTGAGAATCATGGGATAGTTGTTAGAGTTGTAGAAGCCTTTGTGAGAGCAGAATGAGGGTCCCTTTAGGAAAGAAAGAAGAACCTTGAGCCTGTTTCTTACAAGGACTAAGAGGTCCAGATAGTTGAAACTTGGTTATTAACAGCTTGGAAGGGGACTCTCTAAATATAACAAACTTTGTAATTCTTTAGAAGGGCAAGTCTGTGCTCTGTTCATAAACTGTTAATGCCAAGAGGTGCCCATTTTGAGTTAAAAGTTAAAAATTCTTTGCTGTGAAGACTGAAGTTTCTAAAAATCTCACCCATCCTGAAACTAATGAGTTTTATAAGTTAGTTCCCCATAACCAAAGTCAGGTATTTTGTCTCAACCTATAGAAGCCCACCCTTCCTATTTTCCCATAGGTTTCTCTTTCCTTACTTCCGTTATTAACTGCATTCACTCCGATGTTATGACATAGTCAGATAATAATGTGCTGTTATTAAGAATCAATGCCAGGACTTTAAAATTCTGATCCTGCCTTTTGCCTAGATTTCACTGTATATCGTGGTAATACTAGATTGCAAACTGTAACTATTTTTTCTTTTGTAACTGTTAAACAGCATTGAAACATACTACTTTTTTACTGTAAGCTATCATCTGTAAAAATATTTTGTTCAGTTAACTTACATGCTCTTTGCTTAGCTACTGTTCATTGGTTTTATGAATGTATTAAATGGAACAACATGTGCTATATTGCATCTTTGAAATTTTCTTAGGTCTTAGCTAAAAAGGATCCACATGGATCAGCCCACCAACCCACTTCACAAATAATATCTACATACAGTAATAATAATAAAGTAAACCAGGTGGTCCAAGGGACCAGAACTCCTGTCCACAAAGCGTTTATTGTCTTACAGCTTAAAAAAGTTTAAAAACAAACTGCTGTTGTAAAAAAAAAATCAAACAGGCTTAGCGCTTTCGTCTTTCAAGTGAATGACATCATCAGAGGCATTGTATTTAGAGCAGCTAGGTTTTTATATCCAAAACCACACCCTTAGTTGAAAACAAATCATGAAGCCAAGTCCTGCATTTAAAGCTACATACTCAGCATTCACCTTAATAAATATATGTAATAAATAGTTACAAAAAAGAAACATCATGAGTAAAATAAGTAAAAATAATTTACATATACACAAACTATGCCTGCAGAAGCCATACTACAAAACCAACAAACAATTACATGTTCTTACGTACATTGCATCAACTTGTATTTTGCCAGCTTGCATTTGGACAACCTATATTTTTATTGATCTTTTTTTTTTTTTTTTTTTTTTTATCTCACTGGCAATAGAAACCATTTCGTTTAAGCCTGGTGGCACAGTGGCATTAAATCTCAACTGCCAAAGCATTTCTTTAAGCAGCAACTTATTCTTCCAGTCCCCACAGTATGCTGCCAAATCAATTTGTTCTACAGCAAAGAAAATAAATTTATCAAACCTCACATAGGTGACCGAGTGCCTAGCTAAAACACTCTTGTTATCATTTCGCTGGATGCTATAAACATGCTGGTAAATATGTTCTTTGCTGTAGAACAAATTGATTTGACAGCATACTGTGGGTATAAATGTATAATGTATATAGATATACTCTGCAAAGTTAGGACACACACACACACACACACACACATATATTTGTTTTTTTTTTTTTTTGTTTTGTTTTTTTTGGAAGGTAGGGCTTATGCTCTCCCTGTACAAAAACCCTGTGCAATACTAAATGTCTTTAATAATGCTCGTCTATCTCTGATTGTTAATATAATGTTACATCCGTATTGCCCAGTATGAACATCTTGCACCATTGTTTATAATCTGCTTAATGCCACTTGTAAATTTTGTACTGTTGCATCCTGTTAATGCCGTGCCATTATTGTTTTCAGACTATGTAACATGTATTATGTATTAGATTTTGCTATAATTAATATGTATTGTTTTAAATTATGTATTATGTTTTATTATAACTGAGCTTTGATCCCTAGGCCTCCACTGAAAAGTGATACTATTGCCTTGTCGGACATTCCCAGTCAACAAAAGCAAACCAAAATAAATAAAAATAAATCATCACAGTCATCAGTATTGGATGAGCTATGTGAGTGTTGGTTATGTACTTTGTTGTTGGGAGGTACCAAGGTACAAAAATTATTTTATTTTAAATCACTAAGTCTCATCTTTCAAATGTTAATTTTCCCTGGGCACTCATACAAATTAATTGATTCCATAGGACTTGTGTGTTTTGTGTAATTAGTTTTCATATCTTCAACAGATGTAATGTATTGTACTACACTTTTCCTTCAGATGTTTCACTAGGACTTCAAGTTGTTCAGTATTCTGATGCTTTTTTGTCTTGTAATGTTTGAATCTCTCATTTAAACTTTCCGCACTGAAAATGAGCTTTGCCCATTCTTGTCCTGATTTACAGCAGCAAATAACTGAAAACGATTTTAGGAATCCTAACCCTGGGCAGGTGGTTGTCCTATAAGGAGTGCCTCTCTGCAGTGAGCTTAGTCAACCATTAAATGACCTTATGAATAAAGGCAGAGGTCCTAGAAATGACTGAAAATCTCCATGCTGCATGTGGAAGTAAGCAGATTTACAATGGCAGAAATGTCTGGGTTATTATACGTCAGGATTTGTAGTCATCATTCTGAGCAGCAGACAGTTATTCAAACTATTGTAAGCCTAGAACATTGTGCACTATAAGAATGAATGCTTTATAGCAGAAAAAAAGACTATTGGTTTAGATTTATAAAAACAACACAAGCACATGGTTTCTCGGAATACTATGGCACAAATAATGTAGGCAGGCTCCCTGGAAATGCAGCAACGGAATAAAATACAGTAAATTTGCTTCTTGCTGTATGGTACCTGCCCAGAGAACCTGCCACAGAATAAGCTAATGTTTGCTTTGTCATGCCTGTGCAGACTGGGCTTTATGATTATGCCTCAGACTGTTGCAGTTGGTTCACTGACAGAGCAGCAGACTCTCAGAGAAGGCAGCTATTACGAGGATCAGTAAAAGAGGACTGACATTCACTGCCAGATTTCAACTATAAGCTCTACACCTGGCATGCTTTAAAGTAGAATACAGTGCCTAACAAACACATCCTTCTAAATTCACATTTAAAGCTAAATCCGTGGTAGCAGTCACTTGTGGCCAATGGCAAATGAATCCAGTATTCACTGTTATAAAATCCCAGCTTACACAGCCAGACTGCTCCATTCTGTAAATGGCATCTGTCAAATTCAGAGGATACACTGAAGCATATAGCACCAGTAAGAAGAGTCTATATAGGAGGAATGAGTGAAACATACCCAGCAGTGCCAGGAAAAGGAAGCCACTGACCAAAAAGTACAGTGACCAAACATTCCCTGCATTGCAGTAAAACGTGGATAACTTGAGACATGCACAAACAAACAAAGAAACTGATGGTGACTCCTGTGAAGGGGAGATGTCCAAACAACAGCAGTTGAGAATCATGCCTTCTCCCATAGAACAATGAAATCTGTACTGGCACAGACAAATGGTTTAGAGTCATACCCACTGTTCCACAGATTATGGTGTACAGTTCCTGTCTTTCTTGCAGACAGTACAGTAGAGATGACAGAGTCTGTATCTTCATAACAGACAATCTCACATCAATGCTGAAGTCCACACTGATTAGGACAGACTTTGCCAGTATTACAGTTAATATTAACAGTAAATATACCAGCCTTGTGAACTTCTGCGATACCCCTTCCTTAACTGTCACTGACCATGAAGAGTACGGGGCATAAACAGCAGATAAAATGCTATTACTAGGCAATTTAAGCTGTCCAGATATTGCCTGGTTAATATATTCTTCAAATATTATGACTCATTTATTCATTCTAAAGTAATCCGATTCAAAGTCATGGGCACAACCAGTGTCTGTCCTGGCATTTAGTGGGCATAAGGCAGTGAAGCATTCCTGGACAGGGTGGTAGTTTATTGTAAGAAGTGTGCGCACACGCACTCGCACACATACACACACACACACACACACACACACACACACACACACAAAAACCTATTAGCAGTTTGAAGGGAACCCTTTTTATTTAAACTTTGCTAACTTTGTTAGTCCTACTAGGCCAATGGCCTCTTTTCAAAGGGGAGCCTGAGATGGTAGTCATACTGACCAGAGGAAATTTCACATGGACCCCAGGGAAATTCCCCTACTCTTTTTGATAAATTCTGTAGGATCTTTTACATCTACCTGAGTTACCACAAATTCAAGCAGATTGGACTTCAGTTTGACATCTCATTTGAAGCACAGTTCACCTACTGCACTTATTTGCCATGTGAGAAGAAATCAGACCATTTGGTGTAAATCATGTGGACAGAAGGAGAACATGCAGAATCCACACAGGAGGAACCCCAGCTCAGAACTGAACCAGAGAACCAAGCAATGCAAGTGAGCAACAGTAATGTTTACACCACTATGCCCACCTGCTCAAATGCTATGTACACCTAGAAATTAATATATTTCATTAATAAAAATAACTTGAAATAGATAACAGGGAAATCAGCAAGGCACAGTAACAGTTTAGACGTTGTTCTCACTAATATGGGGTCTGCACTTTCCTCCTTAGGAGAGATTAATGCCGTGACAGTATCAGACCATTTCTTAGACTAAACATTATAACTACTAACAAGTCTAAATTTTGAGATTTGTCAAATAGGATACAATTAACAACACACTACCTAATTATGATAGATCTAATCTTTAGCAATGATACAAACACAGCTGCTGAGATAGTGGATGAATTCCAAGTGTACAGAAAGGGTGGGGCAAGGGGCGGAGCTGCACTGACGGCAGGCTGTTAGGAGACATGATCAGCATATTAGAAGAGGTACCAGTCAGACCATGAAATTGGTTGATTCTTAGTACCCATTTAAGCAGCTCCATCATGATTCAGGGTAATTAAAGGGCAGTTAGTGAATGTTAGGAAATGTAGCAAAGAGCTTTAATGTATCAACATGATAACTTTTTTCCTCTAGCTTAAAAAGGAGGTATTATGCATCTATAACATATATATATATATATATATATATATATATATATATATATATATATATATATATATATATATATATACGGGTCTACTTCAGAAGATCGACAATCCATTTGATCGACATTCATTTGATCGACAGCTCATTTGGTCAACAACTATTATTCAAGGCACTTAGGGATTTTCCCCCCTCTTCAATGCTGTGTGACCCTGGAGTTGATATATATAGTCAGGGTGGGTGTGGGGAGCACAGCCCCCCACATTGGGAGGTGTGGGGGGCAAAGCCCCCCCACCTATTTTCGTTTAAAAGCATGAAAATACAAGAAAGACTACACATGTCAAACGAAAAACAAAAACGAAAATAGGTGGGGGGCTGTGCCCCCCACACCCCCATAACTATATATAACAACTCCAGGGTCACACAACATTGGGGAGGGGGGCAAATCCCTGTTAAGTGCCTTGAATACTGGTTGTCGACCAAATGAGCTGTCGACCAAATGAATTTCGATCAAATGGTCTGTCGATCTTCTGAAGTAGACCCATATATACATATATATATATATATATATATATATATATATATATATATATATATATATATATATATATATATATATATATATATATATTAAACTTATTTTAGCTAGAAAACATTTTTCCTGAGCCTCAGCTCTGACAGTACTGTTTTCTTTCTATCTTTATTTCTGGATTAAGGAGCCATGATTAAGATAAACTATAACAGTGTAATATTTCAGAAGAGTGCCATTACGAGTGCTATGCGACAACAGTATGTGGTTGTGGTTGCTAGCAGCTACAGGCAAAAGGGCAGCTGAATATAGCTACATACAACTATATAAAAATAATTTAAATCATTAACATCTATGTGGCATGTAATGTCACACCTCAGTCAGCCAACACATATCTTGCATTCCAGAGCATTTTCTGAAAATTAACTTAAAAAGTATAATATAAACAAATGTAAATGTTTTATGAACAATATAAGCTATTAAAGCTACATAAATAGCAGTGTTATCAGTAAGAACTTCCATAAGCAAATTGTCATATCCTGAAAACTGTACTACCTAGACATATATTGATAGAACATTTTTGTTAAGCAGACATACGGTTTCACATGACAAGAAGAAATTCCTCTATGAGTGCATGCTTATTGAGATATTTACAAAAATATGAAAACAATTCTTAATTGTATAATTAGCAATATAAATAACATGAATATCTCCAAAGATGTGCAACTTACAGTATAAATATCAAGGACAATTGTCTTCAAGAACATATAAGGTTTCTTGCAAAAGTGTGTAATTCACTTGTTTTTTGAAATATTAAGTACTTATGGAAGTATTGTTGATTTTCATAGTTACTAACAAAAATACTAGTAATTTTGAGAGGATTTCTGTCTATACACACTGAGCAGAGTGTATGAGGGGTGTTGACTACAACTCTGATCTGAGATGTATAAGTAGCCTTTTTTGGATTATTTATACTGATTATTGTTTCTAGCAATTTATATATAGCACTTTTTTTGCATGCTGCATAGTTTTTAGTGCATTTTATTGCTATTAACTAATCTACACGGGTAACTGATTTGTTTGCAGTTAAAAGCATTCTGTAGAGTCTCTTTGCTCCTTTATCTGTTTAAAAACTTTCATTTTGTGGCTTTCTGTAGTGTTTACTGTCTAAAGAGTGTAGGCTAATAGCTTTAGTATTGTCCTAGTTCAGATTTGCTGGTTCTGGGCCTGTTTGTCTCTACAGTGATTGTTCAAAACACATAAACAGGCCATCTTGAATTAGCGGAAGCCTTTCTTTACCTTGGCTAGATTGTGATAATTGGCTACTGGCTAATGGGGGCTGGCTCTTTTGTGCTTTTTTTAAAAAAAAAAGTTGTCTAAGGTTGTATCTTCTGGTATTTAAGCCCTAACTTTGAGAGGATTTCTGTCTATACACACTGAGCAGAGTGGAGGAGGGGTGTTGACTACAACTCTGATCTGAAATATATAAGTATCCTGTTTTTGTATTATTTATACTGATTATTGTTTCTAGCAATTTATATATAGCACTTTTTATTGCCTGCTACATAGTTTTTAGTGCATTTTATTGCTATTAACTAATCTGCACAGGTAACTGATTTGTTTGCAGTTAAAAGCATTCTGTAGAGTCTCTTTGCTCCTTTATCTGTTTAAAAACTTTCATTTTGTGGCTTTCTGTAGTGTTTACTGTCTAAGGAGTGTAGGCTAATAGCTTTAGTATTGGTCCCCACCCTTCCTCCCTGTTCGTGTCTTGTTGTTATACTTGGTGGCTTTGCAGTTGCCCGCCCCTACTGTAAATTTGATCTGGGACACTCCTCCCAGTCTAGTGTCATTAGCTCATTCTACCTAATACAGAGAGAACATCTGAGAAGGCCTTCTGTTTCTCCTTTTTCCCTTTCAAAAAAAAAAATGCCTGAATCTCCTTCTGTTATGAATGTGCTTCTCAAACATTTTGGAAATATAGAGTATATTTTAGAGCTTTTATTATAACTGTAATTGCCTTAATATTTCTACAACTCAAGTGCACTAGGTTGCACTGCATCTGAATTGTTTGTGTGTTTTAGCTGCTTTTCTGTATATATAGACTTCTCTGTATATGTAGACTAGCTACTTATTCTGCTGTATTACTGCCTCTTAAATCGTTTTTCAGTTGTGCACTTGCCTTGATTCATTTAAAAAGTTTTAAATTGCTAATTTTGTAGAGTTTTAATTGCATTTACTGTTTAGGACTACACACTCAAATGTGTTAGCCTTTTCTGAGTTTATTTACTATATTATTGCATTGTTTAGCCTGTTTAAAAAAAATACTATCTTGTTTGCTCGTTTCCCACCTTTTCTAGCCAGTCCATATCCCAGGCTTTGCTTGTCTCGGGACTTTATTCTCTGTGCTCAGAGCTATCCAGACCTTGGTGTGGTAGTGGGAAGTCCTACTGCTTACCAGTGGGACAGGTGAGCATTGTACTGCCTATCTAACACTAGAGGAGTGGTTTCCAGCTCTGAAATTGTAATTTTATTAGCCATTTTGGGCTGATTTCTATTCCTTTCAACTTTCTGGCTTAAAAACACATGTGTTTGCACATTTTTCGCATCATGCAGCACTGCGAGGCTACAGTTAAGCTATTCCAGGTGCCAGAAAGTCTGCTCTTCAAATATTCCCTTAGAACTAGCTGGTTTCTCAGTAGTAGCACTAAAATCTGAACCTCTGTGACTATCACTTGCTCTAGAACCTGCTGGAAAGCACTAGGAAGCCTGAAACTGATACAAGCACTCAACTCTCCTTGTCAAGAAGGAGAAATTAATTGTAGGCACTAAACAGCCTATAATTGCAACATACCTTGCAAAGGTAAGGGAAAACAGCTCTTACACTTTACAAAAAAAAGCACCTAAATAGGCATGTCCAAGGGTCAGCTTCAGTGATTTCTCCTGTCCGCCTGGTGAATCTGGGCATACTGGGGCAATGCGGCAACTGCCTCATATACACAGACAATCCTCTCCTCCTACCACCCAACACTACAACCTGCGAGAGATGCACTTACATAGCCAAACTGGAAACAAAGCTCTCTCCAGCCAAGATTGTGCTAGACAGTCAACAGGAGAAGGTTAACACCTGCACTACACCTCAAGCAACTCATAGCCCTTCAAAACCCACACCATCAACACCCACACATAGCAACATTAAACCTACATATGCGGAGGCCCTTAACATTAACCTGCCCAAGCAACAAGGACCTCCGAACCTGAAATGCAAACAAAAAACAGTCACAACCAAAGTGACACATAGCTCACAACATCATTGTGCCACCCAACAACAGCCCCTAAGGCAAGACAATGTACCCAACACTTTAGTCATAGGTGACTCTATAGTCAGGCACACTGATGTCCCACTCACCAGGGTGAACAAGGAGAAAATTACAGTCAGCTGCCTGTTGGGTGCCAGGATCTGCCACATAACACATGCACTCAAGTCACTCCACAACAAGTACAAATACGACTCTGTCATTGTCCATGCTGGAGTGAATGACTTGAGACATACCTCCCTGGACTACATGAAAAGAGACATGGAAGAGCTCTTGGCCCAGGCAGATATGACCTTAGCCCTGAGCAGCATCCTGCCTTTGCCCAGAATGATACCACAGTATAAGGACAAAATGCTTGACTTCAACAATTGGCTAAGCTTCTGGTGTCATTCAAAGGGGATCCAGTATCTGTCTGCCTGGGAAGACATGATCGACAAACCACGATGCTTTGCCAGAGATGGTCTGCACCTGTCATCCCTGGGATTCAGGTTACTGGCTAAAGCTCTTGCCACCCCTATAGTGCCTTTTTTAGGCAAGGTTCAAAGGATAAAACCACCACCGTAACAGATACAAGCATGCAAAATCTGAAGGTAATGCTACTCAATGCTAGAAGTCTAAACTTCAAAATGCACTCTCTTGAGGCACTCCTAAAAATGGAGAACATCGATATCTGTGCAGTAACTGAGACCTGGTTCAAGGCTCCAGAGAGCACCCCTGCAATACCAGGCTACAACTCTTACCACACTTTTTGGCCACAAAACCAAGACCGAAACACTAAAGGTGGAGGAGTATCCATATTCACCAAGGATATTCACACCTCCAAGCTAGTTGCCCAACACAATGCATCTGAAATTCTCCAGGTGCAACTAACACTAGGTAAGACTGCAATCCAAATTGTAGCTTGCTACAGATCCCTCACCATGCCCCAAGATTCTCACTACACCTTTCTAAACATACTGGAAAATATTAAGATACAACCAAATACCCTAATACTGGGTGATTTCAACTACCCTGCCATTAACTGGGAAAACTACTTGGGTACCAACTCCTTTTCCCAACGGTTCTTGGAATTCATAAATTCCAATGCCCTGGATCAACTAATCCATTGTCGCACCAGGGGCTCCAATATCCTAGACCTGGTCATTACCAACATAGGAGATAGATGCTCGACACCAGTGGTCACCCCCTCATTGGTCAGGTCTGACCATAAGCAAATCACCCTTGACATCCACATCCCACCCCCACCCCCCAGTAAGGAAATCTCCTTAAAAAACTTCTCCAAAGCCAACTTCATGCTACTGAAGTCAGAAGTGACAAACTTCATGACACCCATGCAGACGGGATCTGAAAGTTCGACTGCAGAATCCTACACTAAGGCACTGTACGAGCCCATCCACTCATGCATGAATTGTGTCATCCCAAATAGAACCAAGATGCTCTTCTCAAAAAAAAGGAAGCCAATCTGGTGGTCCCCTGCTATAAACAAACTATACAACAGAAGGAAGAAACTGTTGCAGCAAAGAGGAAAATCCCAGGATGCAAAAAACTCCCTCACCAGCCTCAGTAATAAGCTGAGATCCCTCATAAAATCCTCAAAAGCTAGTTACAAAAATAAAATTGCCAAAGATTTCAAAGACAACCACAAGGCATTCTATAGTTATGTCAAGAATCTAAATGGCAATGCTCAGATCTGCTCTGAGCTACAACAAAATGGCATTAAATATACTGATCACAAGGATATTGCCAATATCCTGGCAGATCGATTTAGTGCCAGCTTCACCCTCCTCTCACCCCCTAAAGGGCCCATCTCAATACCAAAAGATTGCCAAATTCCGGTAATCACGGCCACACAGGTAGAAACTGCACTCTCCAAAGCTAAGAATACAGCATCCATGGGACCAGATGACATCCCAGGCTGTGTACTACATGAACTACAAAATGAACTGGCACCTCACCTAAGTGTCATGTTTAATCATAGCCTCACCTCAGGCTTTGTGCCCACTGAGTGGTGCACAGCTACAGTTATCCCACTCCACAAGGGGGGATCCACCTTGGATCCCGGGAACTACCATCCCATCAGTCTGACAAGCCTGATCTGCAAGGGCATGGAACACATTATCATGGAACTTATAAACAAAGACATTGGCAACCTTCAAACACTGGACCCCACCCGATTTGGGTTTGTGAAGGGCCGATCTTGTCTCCTGAATCTGATTGACCTCTTCCAATCAGTCTCCAGAGCTGCGGATGTGGGAAAGGCGGTCCACACAGCCTATCTGGACCTCGCCAAGGCCTTTGACACCATCCCCCACTTTGGAATCATAGATAAACTTACTAAGCTGGGCATAAATCCCTATATCACTCGATGGGTTGCCAACAGGCTTACTGACAGAACCCAGACTGTAAAAGTAGCCAACTCCAAATCCAGCTCCAGACAAGTGACAAGTGGAGTACCTCAGAGTTCAGTCCTGGGACCACTCTTGTTTGGCATCTACTTCTCTGAAGTACAGGCCAACACTAAGGGACTCTGGCTAACAAAGTTTGCAGATGACTGCAAACTGGGAGCCATTATTGAATCCCCAAATTATGTGGATATTCTACAAAATGGCCTTACAGAAACAGATGCCTGGTGCCAGAGCCATGGGCTCAAGCTTAATTCCAAGAAATGTGTAGTTATCCCCTTTGGAAAAAAACATGTACCCATGAATTACCACATAGGTGGCAGAATACTAAACATTGAAAGTGTGATGAGAGACTTAGGGACACATGTGGACAGTGGTCTCACTTTCGATAACCACATCGCCAAAACAGTCAGGAAATCCTTCTATGTGGCACACCCCATCACTAAGGGCTTTTCATCCAGAAAAAGGAGGTCATTGTCCCACTGTACTCATCCCTCATTAGACCCATCCATTATAGAGTATAATGCCCCGTTTGGTATGTACCTCACAAGACATCTGCAACAGCTGGAAAGGCCACAGAAATACTTCACTAAAAGAATCACAGGCCTAAAGCAGATGCCATATGCTGACCGTCTAAAAAAACTCCAGCTATACTCAATGGCATAACATCTACTCAGAGGCGATCTCTGTTGAACATACAAGGCCATGTCAAACCCTGAGCTGTTGGACATGCTCCACTTAAAGAAATCCCAATCCCTCAGAGCCACATGCTACAGGGATCTAAACCTTGTCATCACAATGAACAAAACATGCTGGAGGGATAGGTTCCTGACCCAGAGACTCACCATACTCTGGAATAGACTGCCCATACATGTCAAGCATAGTGCCTCCTTGGCCCTCATCAAAAGGAACTATGATGATTGGATGGGAGATAGGAAATTCACCCTGGGGATCATGTCAGTCTAGACAGGGGTCCAGAGAAGTAAATATTGTGGGAAGAAATATCCAGGGAATTGTTATGGCTAGGCTTGTATAGGCCCTAGGGCCGATAGCCTAGTACCAACCTATGAACCTATGAACCTATGAACATCTCAGGTGTAATGCAATATAAATGGACAATGGGGATGAAGTTTCCTGTCTCCCACCGTAGCATTTCACTACACCCCTCAATAACATGTAGGACTCTCAACTATGAAAATATTAACATAAATATGAATATGAGACAAATTAATTGATTCATTTCTCTACTACAGGATGTCCTAGATTAACAATCCTAGTGTAATTTTTTTTATAGCGCTTTGTGCTTTCTAATGCTCCCTATTATTAGCTGATACAGTCACTTGGTTACAGAAGCCAGATCCATAAAAAGATCTAAATGCCATAAAGAGCTATGGGTGTGAACTGGAAGTATACAGAAATGGCATTAATAGGCTTGAGTGAGTTAAGGGTAATAATCAAATCAGGCCATATGTATCAAAGTTATACATGGATGGAAAGGACCCTGTTTAGTGTTTTTTATTGTTGTGCTATGCCTTGGCACTTAAAGTAGTTACACAACATTTCTTTCCATGTACTGATAGTATCCAGTAATTTAACAAGGCAATTTACTCAATAGATGTTCTGTATAGTTTTGAAACAGCTATTCCATGGGTGTCCTCTATAGTTTTGAAATATGGCTATTTCATAGATGTCCTCTATAGGTTTGAAATACAGCTAAAATCACAGGTGTCCTGTACAGTTTTGGAATACAGCTATTCCATACCTGTCATGTATAGTTTTGGAATACAGCTATTCCATACCTGTCGTGTATAGTTTTGGAATACAGCTATTCCATACCTGTCATGTATAGTTTTGGAATACCACTGTTCCATAGGTGTACTGCATAGTTTTCAAATACAGATACTAAGCAGGTCCTGTATAGTTTTGAAATACAGCTATTCCACAGGTGTCCTATATAGTTTTAGAATACAAGTATTCCACAAGTCCTTATTCCGTAGGGGTCTTGTATAGTTTTGGAATACAGATATTAAACAGGTCCTGTATAGTTTTGAAATACAGCTATTCCACAGATGTCCTGTATAGTTTTGGAATACAGCTATTCTGTCGGTGTCCTGTATAGTTTTGGAATACAAGTATTCCATACGTGTCCTGTATAGTTTTGGAATACAAGTATTCCTTGGGCCTTATTCCATAGTTTCCTGTATAGTTTTGAAATACAGCTAAAATCACAGGTGTCCTATATAGCTTTGGAATGCAGCTATTCCATACTTGTCATGTATAGCTTTGAAATACCACTGTTCCAAAGGGTCTATATTAGAATGACAAAACCTCCCTTACGTGAATCCCGAAAGTCCGATACATAAACAGCGAACCACATGAACACCAAACATCCTTAAGCGCGAAATTCAAAATACTGAATCGCCATAGTTGTCCACACCATGTTTAGTGAGGTAAAACGTCAGTAGGAGATTCCCTTATCCTGACGTAAATGTGCAATAGTTACTGACCTTAGGGTTAGGGTGCGGGTTAAGGTAAGTGCATATATAGTAATACATTCATATTTATTTTGTTTGGGTATACAGTACATAGTGGGCGGTGAAGTTGCCCAACTATGGCAATTCCATATTTTGAATTTCAATCTTAAGGATGTTCAGTGTTCTTGCAGTTCACTGTGTATGTGTCGGCCTTTCGGGATTCGCGTAAGTGAGGTTTCGGCATTCTAATATAGAACCGTTCCATAGGTGTCCCGCACAGTTTTGAACTACAGATATTAAACAGATCCTGTATGGCTTTGTAATACAGCTGTTCCATACTTGTCATGTATAGTTTTGGAATACCACTGTTCCATAGGTGTCCTACAAAGTTTTGGAATACAGATATTAAACAGGTACTGTATAGTTTTGGAATACAGCCATTCTGTAGGTGTCCTGTATAGTTTTGGAGTACAAGTATTCCACTGGTCCTTATTCCATAGGTGTCCTGTATAATTTTGGAGTATAGCTATTCAATTGGTGTCCTGTATAGTTTTGGAATACACGTATTCCACAGGTGTCCTGTACAGTTTTGAAATACGGCTATTCCGTAAGTGTCCTGTATAGTTTTGGAACACAAGTATTCAACAGGTCCTTATTCCATAGGTGTCCTGTATAGTTTTGGAATACAAGTATTCCATAGGTGTCCTGTATAGTTTTGGAATACAAGTATTTCACAGGTCCTTATTCCATAGGTGTCCTGTAATTTTTGGAATACAGCTATTCCATAGATGTCCTGTATAGTTTGGAATACAGTTGTTCCTTAGGTATCCTGTAGAGTTTTGGAATACAGCATCATCATAGGAGTTGCTGGTTCTGTTTTTTCAGTAATTTGGGGGTAGACAAATAGTTCAATGAAGCTGATATAGCTCAAGGAAATGAGGCAAGAAATATTTTGGTTTAGGGTATGGGAATTTGTGAGACACTGCACAATTAAAAGTTGTGCAGGAAAGTTTTTGAAAGTAGCTGTCTACAGTGCTGAGTATGTGGGTTTATTTGGCTACATGTAGAGATCTTGTCTGAACCAGGGTAGTCTTGTTCACATTTTGTTAATGTGGAATCTGCAATGCCTCTTTAGATGATAGAGCTATAGAAAAGTCTGGAATTAATAAGTCAAGTAACCAGCTTAGTTTTAGCAGATGGTTTTAGATAATACCTGACTCCATAAATGTTACTTGAGGTATTACATTTTTTATGGTTGCAAGGACTTGCTCCTTCAAAGGACGTATATAATCTAGGATGTAGCCTAAGTATTTTATTTTGCTAGCAAAGGGCATTATCTAACCTGCTGTGGTTTTAATGTCCATTTTGGGGGACTGTGATGTTTAGTAATGGCTGGAGAAAAATAGGATTGAGTTCCTCTTGACAGTGTTTTTTATGAAATGAGAGTCATGCAACCATTTCTCAACATCTGTTAATGCTACTTTCAGTTGGCTGCGTTGTGTGTGTGGTTTTTCCCTGCATCATCAGTCTATTGTACCACTGTAAGCATACTGGTATGTTGTGGCATGGGATTTATCTACACATTAAATGGTAGGGCATCAAATCTAGAAATGTGTGGGTCACCTTTGCTGGATAGAAGTATATTGAATAACCCATTTCCCCATTTAACTGTAAAATATCTATCAGACACATCTTTCTCAAACCATTTTACAAGTACTGAGATGGAAATCAAGTATTTATATGATTGGAGTTCTGACTGACATTTTGTTTCAGCATTATTTGCTCATCTCTTTACATTAGAGTTTTCAACTCTGTAGTTATCCAGAGCTGGAATACATATTTAGTCCTTGTAGAGGAGCTAAACTTTCTAAGATGTATATGTGTCATTTGTTAGGGCCATTAATGTGTAAAGTAGAATTTGGTAGGTGTACCATGGCTCAGCTAGTTTTGAAATCCATTGGATAGATTGATAATAGTGGTCCCTTAAGGGTAACAAAATATGTGGGTGACTGCAAGGTGGGCAGCATTGTCAGTTCTGGCATAGATGCAATTATGCTGGATGGATGGAGTGTAGATATTGTGAACTTTCAGTGCTCTCACAGATGTGGTATACTCAGTGAAAAGAGGTTTATTTTTATTTATTTATTTATTTATTTATTTATTTATTTGTGTTTGTTTACTGGGAATGTCCAATTGGGCCATGCAAGACCCTTTTCAGAAGCTCCATGAATTTGATACCATTATATTAAAAATATTGACAATGCAAATGTTGGACAAAATACTGACCCTGATGCAAATTTCCCACTAGTGTATTTCCTTAGCTTTGTCAGTTATAAACTAGTTACTTAATTTATTTTATTTCTTTGCAGCTTTCATTCTAGATACCTGCAGCAAGAGCCAAATCAAGTGTCATATTACTTAAAAAAACAACAACTTCTCTGCCCACTGAAGATCTTCCAAGACTGCACAATAACTTTTTCTATCTGCTGGCATGAAGGAGTGTAAAATACCAATAGCATGTTAATGCCCCGCACATGATATTTCTTAATGTCCTTTACACTTGTACTTTCCATCATATATATTTGTCAGCAACACATGCACATTTTGTTTTAATGAAAGTATAAACCATCTTATGTGTACAGGCTGAAGGAAATTGCTGTGGCTGCACCCCGCCCTACCCCACCCTTCACCCCCCATTGTATGTATGTCTTATTCTGCTGGCATAGTTACTCCTCTTAATAACGTAACAGTTCTGATCACGTCATTACTTAATACCAATGTGTTTTGCATATCTCCAGCCCCTACCTATGCATTCCTACTGTCACATTGTCAGTGTGAATGCACTTAAAGTACTCCATTTTTACTGTCTGTAGCTAGTTAATCAAAATATGAATCACAGTTTGCAATTGAGCATAGTGTTTGAGTATCTCCCAACATCATGAGGGACTTTCTGTCAGATAATGGTAGGGGTCAGCAGCACAGACCATGGGACAGATAGCATTACATAAAGAATCAGAGGACACAAAGCATTAAGGATTAACAGCAGTGACAGGAACACTGGACTGAAGGCAAAGTAGACATTGGTAGTAGGCATTGGTTCATGTAGGTGTTGGAAAGGTTATAGTCTTGCTTGAGTAAGACTGAAAATCAAACATAAAAAATCTCTATCTGGATGAAGGAGGGATGTACTGTACACACCACAGAAGGGAGCAAGAAGCAGAACCAGAGGAGCATAAATAAAATATTGTGCATAATCAGCTGCTATCTATAATACCCAAACACATGAGGCAGTCTGTAACTAGTCTAATGAATAAGTGCAACCACAGACAGCATAGTAACACAGTATAACCTCCAATAAAGCAAATAACAGCACAGATTGTCAAAAAGACAACTGCTTAATTATACAAGCAAACAAATAGTAACAATGCAATAAATCAACAAACTTTAATTATATAAATTTAGGCATTATTGGAGAACACGGACTGCATAGAGTGAAGAAAGGAGTGGAATGGGAAAACATGGGATAGTTATAGAGGATGAGGGATGGAGAAGTGGTTAAAATGAATAACATAATGCAGGTGGTCTGGGACGGGGATAAAGAGTTACTTAGAGGGAGTCTTCAAAGCACAGATGTCAGTTATTTGTAATACAAAACAATAGTGGGGTGGATAGAAGTATTGATTGTATATTTATGCTAGTTGATTCCCTCTGCTTATTGCAACATTTACACTGTGCTTCTTCAAACAGATTTATTTTCGCTCTGAATGGAACCTGGTGGTATGTGGAAATGGATTTTAAATTAGTTGACAGTGATTCCCATGTGTTTGGTGCCAACACTGAAAAGAGTGCTCAGTGAAATAAAGCTTGTTTTGTGAAGTTTGAAGGTTAGGAATGTAAGAAGGAAGGGATCTTAGGTTATACAGGGTAAATCTTTGTCAAAGCTTTCTTGTGAAAAAGGGGAAAAGTGTAATTTGATCAGTTAGTAGGTCAGAAATGCTCATAATAAGGTGCATCTCTGCTTGACAGGAAAGCATTTGCTTTAGTCAGTAAAATGCAGTGATGTTCTTTTTTGTGGGAAGAGGGTATGAATCTACATATTTTGTTTGCTGTTTGAACTAGTTTGTAGGTAGGGCAGATTCACCTTTGAGCTTAAGGCTGATGTGACAATAGGTAGGCCATGCTCTAGCTGTGACAGTAGGATACCTTAATCTATAACAGTTCTACCTCCTGATGAAAGGATGAGAGATTTATCTAGGCCAGAAAAGGAGGCTGATTAATTTGTTTTTTTGTGATTTGGATATGATATTGAAAGTTTAAAGTGGAGTCTAATTAAATCCCTTTGTATCTACACTTCTGGACCATAGTCAATGGGTTCTTAGTTGTTGAGGAGAATAGTCTAGTATTTAAGACTTTTGGCCAATTTTTGTGAGGTTTCAAAGAGCAGAGATTTGTTTATCTTGGTATGAACTGTTAGGCCATGGTCTTGTACCCACACTGATGAGTGCCTCCCCAAAACTATTTATTAGATATCGTATCTAACTGTTTTTAGAGGAAATTGTTTATTTTTCTGTCTTTCTTGAGACTTTTGCAGTAATTTATTTGTTAACGTTTAGGATGACAAATCCGTAACAGAAGTTTTACATTTTATCTCAATGTATCATAGCTGCTTTGAGCTTAGCAATCATCCAACCCCATACAATAAGTGTTTATTAGATTTTTCTTTGTGTCTCTATAGGAAAATACCAGTTATTTTGTTGGTCTCATGGAACTTGAGTTTTTAGTTTTATTTATGTCAGCAGTTACCATATCTGTAGTTACATAACAGAGACCGTTCCTTATGTCTGTTGCTCTCTGACATGTTTTTGCTTATTCCAAAGTTTGCAAAAAGTATTTCTACAAATATATCTGCTATGCCCTATGGCAAGATGACCACTCACTGTTTATTAATAACATAATGCATTTACAATTTTCCCTTTTGGTTTTCAATGCAGTTAAAGGGCCAGAATCCAAAACAATTTAAACTCAGGTCAAGGTATTTACCTAAGCTTAGATGATCATAAATAACATATGTTTTTCATAGACAAGGTTTAACACCTTCTTCTGTCATATACAGATGAGAAAGTATACAAGCCCTTGTGGGTGTTCCCTGTCCTATTCCTAGCACAGAAAGAACTGATCTAATTACTGCCCAGATGACAGTGCAAGTACAGATTGCTAAAGCATACCTGCAAAATCAGGTGAGCCCCTTCAGATTCCCTCATCCATAATGCATACAAAACAGTATCTGTACAATTGAAAAGAAGTGCATGTTGAGTACACTGTAGTTAAATGCCACACTATGCAGTGTTGGTGTTCAGAGAGTTCCACTGTACATACTGGACACCTGAGTGTATGCAATCACAAGTGGGAGGTACCTCTCAGTGGACAAAATAAATAATGTTGTCTTCATTTTCTTCTTTGTCTGCTACCTTTATAGTCATTGTATGTATGGTTTTGAGCTCTGCTTCAACATACATGTCATTGTAGTCTTTAATGGTACACTTCCACTGCATAATGTCATACTATCTCTGTCTCCATAGGCTACTGCTTGTATCAGACACATTTCTGCCCCACACTGTTACTCATCATGGATACATACCCCACAGCACTGTTAGCCAGAATGATGTAAGCATTGCAGTGTTCCTGAATTTCCAAGTCCTAGCAGTCATCCTATACTGTTAACCCTGTAGGGTGTCTTGAGCAAACATATGAAATATGTCTTAAGGTTGGTATATGGAAGATTGCAGGGATGCATGTTTCCTGTTTTATTGCTCTCATCACCCACCTTGAGATATGAAAGGAGTAGCACAGGCTGAACAAGAAGACTTGGGGGGGGGTGATTTGTTTGGTGTTTGAGATGTAGAACAGCTGCTTAGTTCAGGGAGCTTTGGGTTGGTAGACAGTGCAGAGGAGTTTCTTAGTAGAATATGAGAGCTAGAGATTATAGTGAAAAAGACTGCCAGGCATGAAGGGATACAAGAGAACTAAAGAGAAGGATGAGGCAAAAGGAAGCCCATAGTCAGGTTGGACTGGGAAAATGTTTGGGTTGAGAGAGGCAGAGGACAAGAGAACATGAGCAGAAGTGTCACACAAGTACAGGCAAGTGGGGTGGCAGAAAGTAGGGTGACGACAGAAGGTGGGAGCTGCAACCATGAAAGGGGAGACAAGGTGAAGGAAGCCAGGATGGAAGGACAGATGTAAAGATAAGTTCCAGATAATAAGAGGACATTAGAGCCAGTGTTGGACAGGCAGGGACCACCATGGCAAGGTAAGTAGGACAGAAGTGGCCAGGAAGGACAGTCAGCCAGATGAGAAAAGCATAGGACAAAAGAGACAGATCAAATGAAGTGTCAGGATCAGAGGAAGGCTGGGTAGAGTATACACATATCACAAGGATGGAAGTAACCACAACAGACAGTGAGAAGCATTGGGAATAGTGGAAGTGAAAATGTTACAGATAGAAGGGTTAGTGGCATAGAGCAGGAAGCAAGGGAAAGGAGAGTCAGTGTGTGGAAAGAGAAGAGGCTTTGGCAATGGAAGGCTTAATTAAAAAGGGGGATCAGGTGTCTAGCAAGTGAGAAAGGAGATAAATGTTCAATGCCTTACAGCCTAGAAACAGAATGAGTAAATCATGGCAGGAGGGTTCAAAGTGAACATCAAAGGGATGGGTAGATGCATGTTGTGGTGCATATAGACAACAGTGATCTGCAAAGCAGACAGCTAAGGTGGCAGAAAGCAGGACCACGGAGGTGGCAAAGAGATGCTAAGAGTAGGAGGTTTGAAGGTAGCATTCTTATAACTGTTAATGGTACCAGCAGCTGGCAAACAGAGTAGAGAGACGATCAGAGAATACAATGATTGGCTATAGCAGGTTACAAGGATAAAAGACTTACGATTGGCAGGAGGGATGGGGAGACGTGGCAGAGAGACTCTTTCTGCAAGGAAGTAGTTCTGTTTTAGAATAGAGACAGTGGGGCTTTTTGCTGGGCTGGAAAGGTACAATTTAGTGATCATACCTTTAAACTAATATAAAAGGGGAAGAGGGGAATAAAAGAAGTAAAAGTGGGGGTAGATGGTTAGACAGTAGATCAATGGTAAAAAAGAAGCATAAAATAACAGACGAACAAATGGGGTGACTAGTACCAAGGCTGGACAGTCTTACTCTACAGTGTAAGGGGTCCTGCTAAGAAGAAGGTGAACTGCAAGCAATGATGTAGGAGGAGAGGCTGGGCATTATTGATTTGGGTGTCAAAAATATCAGTTTGTACAAGCGGCAATAGAAAATGGACATGCTTGAGTGTAGGTTATTCTGGAATGGCAGAGAAGAGAGATGGGAGTGCAGTGGCAATCTACATAATGGTGGACATCAGATAAGGAGGAAGAACGCAGAACCAGGAATGGTGCAAAGGAGCAGTCAGGGTTAGAAGTTATGTTGTGTCCTGGCAATTAAGGTATGAGTAGGAGAGAGAGATCAAGTGAATTGATGGTGCTTAATCAGGCAGACATAACAAGAGATGAAAATGAGAAATGGAAGGAGACAGTAAAGGACTGAGGCAGGAGGCAGAAGGAGTTGTGAATCTACCAGGAGCAGACTGGGAGATCATGAGCTCCAGGGTGTAAAGGGATCTGGAGCTGACTGAGGTTTGGACCATGAGGGGTTTAGCCAACTGGTGCAGGATTCCAACAAAAAAGATAGACTTCTGGATGTGGTCAGGACCAATGCAAAGCATGTCATAAATTCTAGGTTAGGGCACTGTTAGCCAACAGAGATTATACACTACATGGTTTACAATAGGTGGAAGGGTAAGAATAAAACCACACAAAAGGACAGAGATAGTGTAGGAATTTCCAGTAGTGGAATATGCCATGCTTGGCTAGGTGGTTAAGGATGACTTAGGAAAGTGGGAGCAAATCAAGAAAGTAAACAAGCTATGGAAATGGGATAGCGATGGAGTACTCAGGGCTATGGACAGCGGTGTGAGGCAGAGGCAAAAGTCAAAAAGGCAAATAGAAAAGAGAAGGCCAGTGGGGCTACACAGTAATGTAAGTTCAGCAATTAGGGCACACAACAGAGCCAAAGGTTCAAAGTAGAAGGGGGAGGTAGAAGAGACAGAGTACAATGAGGCTATCAGAAGGTCAACAAAGATGATAAGAATAGCATAGGCTAAAACTGAAATGGAGAACACCAGAAGGGATCAAAAAGAAATGAAAGGAGTGACCCCATGGAACAGAAGAATAAAGCCCGTACAGTGGCCCAGATCTCCTGTGTTAGATTAGTAGCACAGGCAAGAAATGGGGACGCTGGGGGGGGAGGGGGTAGTAAATAGCCAATATCAGCTTACCAGTTCAAAGGGTAGGGTGGCAGATAGACTCATTGCAGTACAGCAGTGTTAACAGCCTAGCAAGCTTAACACAGCAAGTGTGTTTAGTTGGAGGATGCACCTGTGTAGAAGCTCACATGTACCTGCTGACACAGCTCTAATATAGAGCTTACAAAAGCTGCGATGAGAAGTGTGGCTTTTAGAATACACTTATCCATCAGTAATACACTGCTGCTGCTGTGACAGCATCCTCAATCTGATCATTAGCCCCATACATGGGGTCAGATTGAGCCCAGGAAAGGCAAAGGTGGGTACAGTAGACCCAGTAAATGAAGAATGGAACCAGTGGAAGCTGACAGTCAGCTGTGGGGAGGGGGAGGAAAAAATAAGAGAAACAAGGGATATTATAAGTACTCACCAGAAGGAAAGAAGGGACAGAAGTGGTCAGGCTCAGCAAATATTGGAGATCACAAAACACTGGGAAACAGAAGAAGTACTCAACGAATACCTTAATTTGTCTTTCACAAAGGAAAGCAAGGAGAGATTGCCATGCTGACAGGGAAGCATGGCAGAATAGTTATAACTGTGTATATACACCAAGGTAGAGATGGAAGAGGTTCAGAGGAGACTGGGTACCATTAATGAAGATTTAGTACAGGGACTAGATGGGCTGCCTCCCAGAGTCCTCAAAAACCTGCCCAGTATGATAGTAGACACCCTGATAAAGACTTACAACTGATCACTAACTAGTGTAGAAGTGTCAAAGGACTGGAAATCCAAAGGTCTGGTACCCTTGTATGAGAAATACAGACATGTTAGCTTGGCAACAGTGGCAAGGAAAATTGTGGAAGGAATCTTGAGAGGAAGGCTGGTAACATTTCTAGAGGACAACAATCTGCAAGATAGCAACCAGCACTGGGTCATGACCAGAAGGAGCTGTCAGTCAAACCTGATCTTGTTTTCATACAGGGTTACAGGTAAACTTGACAGGGGAGAACCAGTACATGTAATCTATCTAGACTTCAGCAAGGCCTTTGACATACTTCCACACAGGAGGCTGATAGGATAACTGTGGTGGTGGGCAATATGAGCAAGACTGAGAAGCTGGATAGATGCTCAGTTGAATGGTAAAGCATGGAGGATTAGAGTAAGAGGTGGAGTGTCAGGAATTAGGGAAGTGACTACTGGAGTACCACACAGGTCTATCCTGCATCTAGTTTTCTTCAGTATTTTGCAGCAGACACTTCTGAGGGCATAGAAAACAAGGTCAAACTTTTGGCTGATGACACAACATTAGGTGCAGCTATGCAGTACAAGGAAGAGTCTAGGGAAACATTTAAAAAAGTTGAAAAAGTGGTAAGAAAGGTGGCAGTTGACATCCACTACAAACAAATGTTATTACTGTGCTTAGGCTGCTGCAACCTCAGTATGAAAAATTATCTGGTGGTGTAGAACTGATAGCAGCAGTGCAGGAAAAGGGCCAGGAGGTGTTGATCACATGTGGACTGGCCCAGCGAGATTAGTGTCAGAAGGAAATGGCAGCACAAAATGTTGATGTTAATCCTCGGGGTGATACATTCTAAAAGAAAAGAGACAATGCTTCCACTCCACAGGGAGTACTGCATGGAGTTACTGGAAAGATCACCCAGACTCTGCAACAACTTGCTGTGAGGGAAAAGTTAGTTTGTTTTAGCTTTTTGTATTTTATATTACTTTACTGCCTTCTTCTATTTTGTACACTGTGATTTGTTTCTTTACACAGTGTTTTATTTGTATTCTGTGTCTCTTGTGAGTCACACAGAAATTATTTTTTTTCACATCCTCCCATCCCGACATTGTTGTGCTTTTAAATTCAACTGTCTTTCTAGTTGCCTGCCCCCTATGTTAATTTGACCACATATTTCCTTCCCTCTCACTTTTTATTGGCTGTTGTGAGTAAGCACAAAACTATCATTTGTGATATCACTCCCTTTCAAGTGTTTAAATTTCTTGGCCATCCCACTGTATTCCATAGAACCAGAATACAAAATGCCCACCCCTTCCAATCTATCATGCTCGTTTAAAATTAGTGTCTCTCCACTGAGCTAAAGGTTAGTTACCCCACCCCTTTCATATCTAACTGCTTAGTGAACACTGCAGCTCTTAGGATATTAACCCATTTTTCCATCTTACCTTTAAGATCAGCAGCACCTGCGCCAAAACCTCAAATTATTGGAGAGCCCACATTTTGCTTCTCAGTAGTCATCTTGAGATTAGTGCGTCTGTTTTGCTCCGGGTGAGAGAAGGAGCAGAGTATATTGTTTCCTGACGGTTTCTGGTTGGGAAGTGACTGTCTGTGCTTGACTTTCCTGATTGGTGCAGACTGGTTGCTATACAAGGCATCTAGCAGGAAAAGGCTCCAACAAGCTTACAGACCCTTGCATGATCTGTGACAAGACTGTAGATCACCAAACAAGCTGTGGCCTACTTCTCATCTTGGAATTGGTGTTAATGTTTTGCTTCTGGTGAGAGAGAAAGCAAAGGAGCATTGTATCCCAGCAGAGTGAAACTGTAGGGAGACCAGCACTAGTAGTAGGCAGGCAGTAGCCATTCACATGACTTCCCTCCTTTCATCATCCTTGACAAGCTAATTCTTTCTTTTCAGTAGGCACTGCTTGATTTGTTCATAATTTATTGTGGTCTACGTATCAGTTTCCCCTCAAGTGTTTCGCAGTGCCCTATATAGATGCAGACACTTTGAGTGACATTTTTCCTGTAAAAGCACAGCTGAAATTTCACCAATACCTGGTTGCACACAGGACAACTAGTTTGTAGTGACAAGCACTGTTCCCAGAGTTACAAACCAGATACTCCATTGCTTTGACATTGCTTTATATTCTCACTCCTGTCTAATCAATAAAAATGATCTGTTGCCATGAATATGAACTTTCCCACAATCTCCCTTACCAGCTTGGTGGATATGGACATCCTGAGGCAATATAGAAATTGCCTCATGTTTACTGATAACCAAACAAACTGCTATAGTATGTGAGAGATGTAATTATACAATGTCACTGGAGGCAAAGCTCTCATATAAAAGCACACCAAATATCAATAAAATTGTTAGTAGTAAACACACTGCACCCATCACACACAATTGAAATCAGACACATAGACCCACATATACTGAGGCACTTAAATGTAACCTTCCTAAACCCCAAAGACCTCCTAGACAAACTACACATAACAAATACCCTCAGCAGTCCCAAATGCACTCTTTCAAAACAACATCCACATGAACACATACAGTCACATCTCATGAAGCCACTACTTCTAACCCCATAAGGTAAGCCACCACACAGTCCAACATTCTTATCATTGGAGACTCCATTGTAAGACACAATGATGGCCGTCTCACCAGGCTGAGTAAGGAGAAAGTCAGTCAGTTGCTTATCAGGGGTAGGATCCACAATGCACTCAGGTCATTGGACCACAAGTACCAGTATGACTCTGTCATAGTCCATGTGTGTGTAAATGACCTGAGACGTACCTGCCTAGACTATATAAAGAAAGACATCATGGAGCTCTCAGAATATGTGTCCCAAGCTGGTATAAGCCAAGCATTGAGAAGCATTTTACCTTCTCCAAGAATGATGCCACAGTACGAATAAAAGTTGACTGACCTTAATAATTGGATTAGTTTCTGGTGTCATTCTAAGGGGGTGCAATATTTCTCAGCATGGAAGGAGATGGTCAACGGACCATGTTGCTTTGCCAGGGATGGTCTGCATCTCTCCCCCCTCTTGGCTTTTGCATATTAGCTAAAACGCTATCTTCCCCCATAGTGCCTGTTTTAGGCAATGCCAAACTGAAAGTACTTCTGACACATCAAATCAAAACCAAGAAAATCTAGAAGCATTACTGCTTAATGTTAGGAGTCTAAACAAAAAAGCTTCACTGCCTTGAAGCTTTGTTCACCCTAGAGAATTCTGACATGTGTGCAGTCACTGAGACATAATCTAAAGCCACAGAGAGCACACCGGCGGTGCAAGGTTATAATGTCTTCCACACATTTAGACCAGCTACTACACAGACAGGGACTAAAGGTGGAGGTGTCTTGATTTACATCAAAAATAAATATACCTCAAGAATGGTCAAACAGGACAATATACTTGAGCTTCTCCATGTTCATATCACCATGGGCAAAATCCAGTACCACTTCCTTATTAGCTATAGGTCCCCCCTCTATGACCCAGGAAACCCATACCATGTATTTAAATTTATTGGAAACCATCCAACCCATTACCACATTCATGGGCAACTTTAATTAGCCTACTATTAACTGCTAATCCTATACCAAATGTACAGGCACAGAGATTCCTGGATTTTCTAAATACATGCTCCCTGGACCAGATTGTCAATACATCAACCAGGTGTTTAACCATACTGGATCTTGTCCACACTAATATGGAAGAATGCTGCACACCCTAGTGTAATGTCTTCTCTAGTAAGGTCAGACCACAAAATGGTCTCCTTTGAAGTAAAAATAAAACCTGAACCGCAACCAATCATGGAATATTCAGGACCTACTCTAAGGCTAACTTCCTGCTATTAAGTGATAAACTAGCAAAATTTCAAGCCCACATAAACCCTAAGAACACTGCTGCCTATGCAGACCTGTTCATGGAAACCCCGTGCAAGCATGTCAATAGCTGCATAGAGGAAGCTGTACCCACCAGAAAGAAGTACAGAAGTAACTCAAAAAACAAGCCACCCTGGTGGAATCACAAAATCAATAGGCTGTATAACAGAAGGAAGAAATTCATGGCAAAAATTAGGAGGTGCAGCATCCAGCAGGATAAAAGCATTCTCATCAAACTAAACAAACATCTCAGAGGACAAATAAAGTCTACCAAAGCGAAACTTCAGGTAAATTTGGTCTCCCAGGCTAAGGACAACCACAAAGCATTCTTTAGATATGTCTGCAACCTCAAAGTCAATACACAATTGTGTGCAGAGCTCATTGTAAATGGAGCCACCTGTACTGAGCCTTAAGATATAGTAACCTTGCTTGCTGACAAGTTCAGTTCCAGTTTTACCCCTCTCCTCCCCTCCTCTCCTCCCCTCAACCCTCCCTCAGGAAGTACCATCAAATATATCTCCTCCTGCTATCACTAGGGAATAGGTCATTAATGATATCTGTAAGGCCAAAAACACTGCATCTTTGGGCCTAGACAATATCCCAGAATGCCTTCTAAATAGCAAGAAGCATGACCTATCATGCTGTCTGGAATTGCTATTTAACTGTAGCCTCCATGAATGGAGAACAGCAACAGTCATCTCTCTGCATGAAGGTGGGACATCTACAGGCCCTAGAAACTACAGAGACATAAGTATCACTAGTCTCATATGCAAAATCATGGAAAATATTTTCATAGAAATGATCAGTAATGACATAGTAAAGCTCCAAACACTGGACTCAACCCAGTTTGGTTTTCTTTAGATTAGGTCATGTTTACTCAACCTGGTGGACTTCTTTGAGAAGGTCACCAAAGCAATGGATGAGGGCAAAATGGTTCACACTGCCTACCTTGACCTGGCCAAGGCATTTGACACAATACCCCACTTGGGCATTGTTGACAAACTCAAGAGTTTAGGTACAAACCCTTATGTCACACAGTGGATAGCCAACTGGCTAACAGACAGGACCCAGGAAGTTAGAACTGGGGAGGCCACTTCTACAAAGAGGCCAGTCACAAGTAGAATCCCTCAGGGATCAGTCCTTGGACTACTCCTTTTTGGCATTTACTTCTGTGAAAGAAAGCCCAATGTCAATGGCCTCTGGCTGACTAAATTTGCCGATGACTGCAAATTAGGAGCTGTCATTGAATCCCATACTGACATAAATGTTCTCCAGGAGGGGCTGACACAGACAAACAACTAGTGACAGAGCCATGGACTAAAATTAAATGCGAAGAAATGCATAATAGTATCCTTTGGGAAGTCATCCATCCCTGGTAACTATCATATTGACAACACACCCCTTAGAGTTGACCCAGTAGTTGGGGACTTGGGGACACACACAGACAGTAATCCAGCTTTTGATCATCACATGTCTACAGTAGTGAGGAAATCATTCTATGTTGCACAGCTTATGAACAAAGGTATGGCATCTAGGTCCAAGGAAGTAATTGTTCCTCTGTATTCGGCATTCATCATACTATTGAATACAATCCCCCCTTTGGTATGTACCTAATCAGGCATATTCAATAATTGGAATATCCACAGAGATTCCTCACTAAAAGAATATAAGGTATAAGTAACATGTCCTATCCAGACTGCCTCAAGGCCCTATCCCCGTGTTCTGTCCTCTACAGGCTGTTGAGGGGACCTCTATGCCTGGCATACAAGGCATTGTCAGACCCCACTCTGATGGACCTTCCACATGTCCAGAAACCAAATAGCACCAGAATTACCTGTTCTAAAGTCTTAAACCTTGCCTGTGATACAAATAGGACCTGCTGGAGAGGTAGGTATGTATCCCAGAGACTACCCAGTCTAGGGAACAGGCTCCCCATCCATGTGAAACAGAGTTTCTCCCTAGCCCAATTCAAGTGCAACTTGGATAATTGGATGTGGAACTGGAAATTCATCCCTGGTTTGGCACCCATGTTCCCTGCTTACACTTATCAAGGGTATGAGAATTTGTCAGAGTTTTGGGATGCATGGTTACACTTAAAAAGGCCCTTGTGGTCATTAACCTAGTAAACACCTATGAACCTATACAGGGAAAAAGACACCAGGCTGCTGGAAGGAATCCAGAAGAAAGCTACCAAAAAGATCTGTAGGATGAAGAGGATGGAATATGATCAGAGGTTAGAGGAGGGAGAGCTTTTCTAGGAGACCCGAAGAGACATGGAAGCCATGATTTTTGTGCAAAAAAAGCATGTCACTGACCTATAAAGGAGCTATTCTGTACAGGGATGACAGAGGGGGAAGGTAGAGCTTGGATAGCAGGTTTCATGGACTAATTACTCTTTGCATCTCAAAAATATTTTCTCACAGAGGGTTGTGGACCATGGAATGGAGTGCTGGAATGGCGGTTATGGAAAGAATTCACGCAGGCCTTCAAGATGTCATGGAATGGGCGGAAAATGGGAAGGGGGAGGTAGAAATATTGGGGAAGCAGAATATTAAATGCATTTAAAAGGGTAGGTAGGCTCATTGTCTGCATCTGTCATTAGTCAAATGTAGTGTAATGTCTCATTTATGTAATGTCTCATTTATTGTCAGCCCGTGTTTCATATACAGCAGTTTTTGTACATCAGCTGTTGAGATATACATTACTGCATGTGATGAAAGTGTTAAACTTCCAAGCTGAGCAGCCCTTGTCATTGTCAAATCTGCTGAGATATTTCGGCAGATCTCTTACATTGCTATTCTGCTGTGCAGCTCAGTCCTGCAGAGACTTAAGTGTCCAAAGCGTCTATAATGAACAAGTATAGAAACGTGTTTATCAGCAATGACCAGGATGCCCCAGTACTTCCCTATAAACCCCCCTTGTAAATCTTTCAGATGTAAGCTTTCTAAACAGTGCCTGTTAGGTCAGGTATTGTTGGAGTAGACCACATAGTATACTTTGTGATGTCTTAGTGAATAGCACCACATATTTTACTTCGTGATGTTGTAGTGTACAATGTCACCTAGTATGTCATAGTGTGCAGTACCACATAGTATTCTTTGTGATGCTGTAGTGTATGGTACCACATAATATACTTCATAACATCATAGTGTATGGTATAATATTTTTTTAATTTCTTCAGATCTTTTGAGTTTCTAATACCATGACGGGAATGGACCCCATTCCTAAGTCAAAGTATGATTAAAACTCATAAAATTAGTATTGTTTTAATCTTTGACATCAGGCAGAAGTGCTCTTCCTAGCACCTGCAATATGTGCCCAGTAATGACTCCTTCTGCAATTTGGACAGATCTACATGTATCGGTAGCATATCTAAATAAGATTATAGATTCTTTTTTGTAAGACCCGTTGCTCCTACTCCTGTTAGAACTGTATGGGTATCATTCTTTCACATTGCTCTCACTTCTGCTTGCAAATCCTGATATTTTATGACTTAGTGTCTCTCTGTACAAAAGACACTGTATTCACTAGGTGTAGCGATTTCATTGATCAATGCTACTTTTGTCTTGTTTTCGTGGACCACTATATCTGGTTTTCCTGACATCTGTCATTTGAACTGTTGGTAATTGTCGATCCCATGTGATGTAGACTGCATCATTTTCTATGATGCTTTGTGGCACGTTTCCAGTGTTTTTCAGCTAATTCAGTATTATGATGTTTACACAATCCACAATGCAACAGTCTTGTCACATTATTATGCCTTTCAGTATACAGTCCTTCTGCCAATAGTATGTAACAACCAGCAGCAAGGTATGCAACTGTTTCCGATTCTGTTTTACAAAACCTGTATTTGTCTGTTTCTCCCACATGTTCAATGGACTTTGTAAACAAAGTTGTGCGTAGTCCACTATCTTGGGCCGCCAGTATTAACCTTTCATCTTTTGGTTTGAATTTGCCTTTCCTTAACCATTCCTGCATTCAGTCTTGATCAACCTGAGGTTGTTCCAGGAGTCTTCTACATTTGCGACAATATTTATGCATTTTCCACATTTCTTGCCTTCTCCTCTGATCCTTCGCCTTATATATTTTTTGTTTTTTGGCACATTCAGTTTGCTGCCTGGTTTTTATCTATTTCTGGTTAGATTTCCATTCCTGCTTGACACCGATATGCTTCTGCTAGACTAAGCAGGGAAGTCATCTTAGATTTATTCACCTCAGGTTTCAAAACTTTCACTATGTTTGGGTCTTGTGAGGTCAGCAGATATGTGTGCAGTCCCATGATTGCAGATCTATACATGTAATCAATTTCAAGGAGGCCCATACCTCCTTCGGAATGGGGAATATATAATTTTGGTATGCACTGATTTTTATAAATCATTTGATGGGCATGAAGCATTCTTCTTGTTTTTCTGTCTATCTATCCAACACCTTTTGGAGCCAGCCAATCACTCCAAAACTGTAAGTTAGGACAGGAAGAGTAAATTGGTTTATAGCTTGAACTTTATTCCTAGATGCCAGCACTGTTTTCAGGATTAATTTAAGTCTTCTAAAATATTCCTTACTGAGTTTTATTTGCAGTTGTTCATGTTTTATTGTTGATCCTTCATAAGTTCCCAACTATTTATACACTCCCTCTTGCTCAAGCTTTTTTATATCACATTCTTGTCCCAAACTGATGTTTTCTTGGTGCTGCATCTTTTTTGCTTGGAAGGTTTATTTTGCACATTTATCAAGACCAGATTGCATTCTTATATCATCTGGAAAAGATTTGACTACTTGCAGTCATGCTTTCAGTTCCTCATCTGATGAGCTATACAGTTTTAAATAATTGACAAACAGAAGATGAGAAGTCTTTACACTTTATTGCTTTCTGGGAGCCAAATTATAGCCATGACATAATCTGTTAAGTAGACAGTTTAATGGTTTATGGGCAAGGCAAAAGAGCAGCGGTGATAGAGAGTCACCTTGGAATATTCACCTTTGGATTTTTATCCCTGGAATAATAATTTGTCCTTTATCACGGCTTAACTGCAAAGTGGTTTGCCACTGTTTCATGGTCACTGGGATGTAGTTTATCAGTGTAGGGTGTATCTTATACATTTTTAAGCACTCTTTCATGCATGATTGTGGGATACTGTCAAATGATTTTTTATAGTCTATCCATGCCATACTTAAATTCTTCCCCTTTTCACAGTTCTCCAGTATGACTTTATTTAACAACAGCAGATCCTTTGTTCCATATGACTTTCTTTTATTATCTTTTTGTTCTATTGCCAGAACTAAGTTTTCTTCTAAATGACTATAAACTCTGTCGACATTAATTCCAGTGTATAGTTTATACGTCATTGATGCTGGTTTACCTTACATTTTGTTTTATGTTAATACTTTTAGCCAGACGTTAGGTACTGCATCTGGGCTTGGGGTTTTCAAGTTAGAGGCTTTTCTTAACTTTGTTTCAATCTCTCTGGCCATTACTTCATCCCATTTCATATCCTATACATTTGAACAACTTATTCTTTCTTTTACTTGGGTGGCCGCTATGGTGTAGCGGTTAGCGTTGCTGCCTCACAACAAGAGGTTCTCTGGTTCGATCCTCTGCTGGGCTGCCTTCTGTGTGGAGTCTGCATGTCCTCCCTGTGGTCATGTGGGTTTCCTCTGGGTGCTCCAGTTTCCTCCCACATCCCAAAGACATGCTGTAGGTGGATTGGACACTCTAAATTGGCCCTAGGCATGAGTGTGTGGGTGCGCGTGTTTGTGCCTTCTGTGGAAGGTTGGGCACCAGGCTGGCAACTCGACACTGTAAAACTCTACTGCCAATCATGAGTGGACAGGTGATCTGCTGTGGCAACCCCTGGCCGGGAAAAGCCAGAAGAAGAATTCTTTCTTTTACTTCTTCTGCCCATTTAGCATCTTTGTTATGTTTCACAGGATCTTCATAAATATTTCTCCAAAATGTATCTATTTCTCCTTTTTTTTGGGTGGTCTTTCATTTCCTTTTACCTTGTTTCCCAATTCTCTATAAAACTTTCTTGTGTCATCAACAAATTGCTTGTTTTGTACTTTTCCTTTATATTTATCTGCGTATCTAGTTTTTCTGCCTGTGCTGATAGTTTTAGTTTATTATTTACAATAGTGCATGATAAATCCCGATCAATTATAAAATTTCACATTGCTTTTATCACGTCTATCTTTCTGAGTATTTTTCTTGATCTCTTCCCTCTTCTATACTCTTCTAACAGTGACACTTCTTGTCTTAATTGTTTTATAGTTCACTATTTGATACTTCCATGATGGTATTTGATTTCTCCCCTTCCTTTCCCTTACTACCCTGTGTTCTTGTGGTAGGATTTTATCAGTTATTTATTTAGCTGCACAGTAATGAATCCTATTTACTTCTGTTATATCGCATGAATCTCTATGAACAGTCCTAACTACTGTGTTCATTTGTTTTATCAAACTTCTGACTTTTTGGGTTTTATTGATCTTCTGCAGTCTATTTCTTTCATTGATCTTAATATGTCTATTCATCTCTGTTAAATAAAGCAATTCTTCTCTTAGATCATTTTCTTCTAAACTGAGGGCATATTCTTTGTTTGCTATTTCCTGCAGGCATTCTATAGAAAGGTCCAGAGCATCTTCCTGCACCACATTCTCTTCAGTTTCACCCTGTGTCATCTGTTGCTCTTTCATATGGGAACCCACTGGCCTGTCACTCCATGACATTGACTGTGCCAGAGTTCTTTCCCCTTGCTGTATAGCTCTGACTGAATATTCGTATTGGTTTCCTATAGAAGGCTCCAAAGTATCTTCATATGTCAACTGATTAGATGCTTCCTGCTTCACTAGTTTCTCCTTAATTTGGGTGTCCTTTTTATCCTGTTGTGTTGTTATTTGAGTTAAATTTTCTACATTTAATCCTTCAGTTTGCAGGTAATCACAACCTCAATTTCTGTTTGTTTAACTTTTCCATTACTAACCCTCTTTTCTACTGTTCCTCTTTGCCTGCATTTCTCTTCAAATATCTTTGGTGGTGCTCTTTTTGCATTGATTAGTTTTGCTTTGTCCTTTGCATAAATATTACACCATATTAAATCTCTTTTTCTTTCCCATGTCCATATTTCTTCTTCAGATGTCTCCTGTTCCTCTTGATGTTCTTCATGTTTCACTGTTGCAGTCATCACACTCGGTTTATCTGCCTGCAGGCAGTCCTCAGTCAGCCCGAATACCAGAGACTTAGTATTTCTGCGTTGGTTGCTGTCGCTCCAGGACTGACGTCAGGTCATCAGAGGTATAAAAACAGGCAGCTGACACCATTACATCAGTCTTTCTTGCTGAGCAGCCTGAAGCAGAAGCAGTTCACACGACTGCTGGTCAGCCGCTACCTGAGTTTTCATTTCAGAATTGAATCATCCTGAAGTCTTCTAAAGCTAAGTACCCCATTGGGGATCCTTTTTTTCTTGCTCTAACCGATGTCAGAAAAAGTTAACAATTGTCTCACCTGTGGAAAGCAAATTCCACACTGAGATTTCCATTCTTACTGCGTCACCTGTTCAGGCCCAGACCATGACGTACCTCGCTGTCAGTTTTGTGCTTTGTTCAATGCCTGAACTATTCGTCGTTGGGCCCTTATAGTCATTAAATACTTTCGCTGTCGATCTCCGTATTCCAAAATGGCTTTGATAAGCCATCCAACTAAAGATCTTCCGAAAAAATGTAAGGATAAAGACAGAGACAGACCGCACAGGTCCAAAACTGCCGACGACGCTTCCGTTAAGCTAGTCACCAGTTCGCTGGTACTCAGTGAGGCATTTTTGCAGCCCCTGATGCCCGCTTCGATGGATTCGCAGGCCGCTACCAAGAACCGTCCAGAGTTAGCCACCCTAGACCTAAAATAAGCCTATCTGCACATACCTATCAGGGACTCATGCAGGAAGTACCTATGTTTCAGGACAGGATCTATGCATTATCAGTTCTTTACACTTCCCTTTGGCTTATCCACTGCTCCCAGAGTATTCACAAAATGCCTGGCTCCAGCCATTGCCTATTGCAGACAGAGAAAGATTCAAATTTACCTGTACTTGGATGATTGCCTGAGTTAGGCAGACAGGAAAAGCTGTTGCAGCACCTGACATTTGTAAAGAGCCTTCTAACCTCCCTGGGGTACACTATCAATGAAAAGAAATCAAAACTAGTCCCCAGTCAAAAGATTGTATTCCTTGGGCAAGCTTAGACACAGCATTTCAGATGGCATTCCTTACTCCAAAAAAACCAAGCCTATCTGACAGGCTACTTCTCTCCAATGGCCACCAGAACCCAGCGATCCGCAAGGAAAATCCTGTAGGGCCTAGGGTTCATGCCCTCCTGAATTCTACTAATTCCATATGCCAGACAGCATATGAGGAAACTTCAATGGTACTTAAAAAGTCTTTGGTGCCAACATTCTCAGGACCTGGAAACCATCATACCTATCATACCTTGTCTAAGGACAGAGTTTCTTTGGTGGGCAGCAGCATGCAACCACAACAAGGACTGCCCTTTACTCAATCCCACGCCCAGACCCTAACCACAGATGCATCAGGCTATGCATGGGGGGCACACCTGGACAACAAGTGCATTCAGGGCCACTGGAACCCAAGTCAAATTCATCTGCACATCAACCAGAAAGTGATGCTAGCTGTTCAGTATGCTCTGACAGCTTTCAGATCCCTACTGTCACCAGGACCCCTGCTAATAAAAACAGACAACACCACAGTTATGTGGTACATCAACAAGCAGGGGGAACCCACTCTTACCCACTCTGCAGGCTAGACATGACCGTGTGAAACATGGCTTTGGACATGCATATTCATCTGCAAGCTCAATTCCTGCCAGGTAAACAAAACTCTCTGGCAGATGACTTAAGCAGAAATCTCCTAGACCCACACAAGTGGAAATCAGAACCCAGCACCTTCAGCCTTCTAATCCAGAAATGGGGGACCCCAGAGGTGGACCTGTTTGCCTCCCCCTGCAATCACCATCTCAGCAAATTCTACACCAGGACAACTCACAGCAGGGCATGGAAAGTGGATGCCCTATCCTTCCAGTGGAAAAACCTCTCAATCTATGCATTTCCCCCTCTGCCTCTTCTCTCAAGAATATTACTCAAGATAAGACAGGACAGACCGAAGGCAATCATGATTGCCCCGGACTGGCCATGTCAGCACTGGTACCCACTACTGCGCAGCCTGTCACCGGTGCCACCCTGACACCTACCCCAAATTCCAACCCTCCTCACTCAGCAGGGGGGGCAGATCTTGCATCCACAACTGCAAACCCTGAATCTTGCAGCCTGGCTTATTCCTTGAATTCTCCCCGAGTGACCAGCCTAAGCAAGCAGGTGCTGGATGTCATTCTTGAAACCAGAAGACCCGACAGACAGACAGACAAGGAAATCCTATGCTGATAAGTGAAAAATGTATTGTTCCTGGATTCAATCTAAAGGAGAGGACACAGTGCTGCCATCCTTACCTCTAATCCTGGATTACCTAGCAGACCTACTCCACAGAGGCCTATCATTCTCCTCCATTAAGATCCATGCCTCTGCCATCTCAGCTCATTACAGCACTGAGCCATCTCTCTTATCTCACCCTCTCATCAAACAGTTCCTGAGAGGGTGTAACAACTTAAGGCCACCAAGAAGAGCCCCCACCCCTGCTTGGGACCGTAATTTTGTGTTGGAAAAGCTCACGCTACCCCCTTTGAGCCTGCAGCATCAGCAGAGTTAAAATTCCTCTCTTGGAAAACAGCCTTGCTTCTGGACATCACTTCAGCTAGAAGAGTGTCTGAGCTACAAGCACTTATGGCTGTGGAACCCTTCATTATTTTTCATGCTGACAGGGTCTCCCTCAGGACTAACCCTTCCTTTATGCCTAAAGTGGTGGCCAGTATCACTCTCAACCAATCTATCCATTTTCCAACATTCTTCCTTAATCCACAAAATAAAGGGGAAAGGATCTTGCACTCCTTGGACGTGCACAGACAGCTCAGATTCTACCTTGATAGGACTAAGCCCTTCAGGAAATCTGACCAGTTACTAGTCAGTTTTGCACCAGGGGCAGAGGGTAAAGCCATTTCAAAACAAACAATTTCCAAATGGATTGCACACTGTATCCATTTCTGCTACAAGCACCATGGGAAACCCACCCCTCAGGAGGTCAGAACACATTTCACTAGGGCAACTTCTACCTCTACAGCATTCCTCAGGGGAGTCCCTACCAGGGACATTCTGGAAGCTGCTACTTGAAGTTCTGTACACACCTTCACCAAGCATTACCACCTGCCTGTCTTTTCCAAATCCAGGGCAGGATTTGAAACACCAGTCCTGCAGGGCATACTAGCCAGACCCAACTCTTCTTGACTGCCTCCACCCTTTCTTCAGCTTTGGGAATCAACCCAAGTGTGATGACTGCAACAGTGAAACACGAAGAACATAGTACAGTAGTGTACACTTACCATAAATGTAGATGTCCAAGTGTATTCACTGTTGCAGTCCTGGTTTCCCACCTTTCAGCCCCCTTGTTTCTCTCTCTCTCTCTCTCTCTCTCTCTCTCTCTCTCTCTCTCTCTCTCTCTCTCTCTCTCTCGGGTGGGGGGATTGAGAGCATATGTGTGTGTGTGTGTGTGTGTGTGTGTGTGTGTGTGTGTGTGTGTGTGTGTGTGTGTGTGTGTGTGTGTGTATATGTGTGTGAGTTACAGTTAGGGTTGGGGATGAGTGATGGATGGGTGTTGTGTATTTGTGTGCGAGTTTGTGTATTTTAGGGTAAGGGTTAGGTTAGGGGGATAGATGTTGTGTTGCTTGTGTGTGTTTATGAATGTTTGTGTGTCTGAGTCTGTCTTGTATAGTGACAGTGTTGCAGGAAGGTTATAATGAAGTTAAGGTGTAGAGTTGGGGTTGAGGGAAGGGTCAGCATTAGAGTTAGGGTTAGCACCCATAACTAAGGTGGTGTGAGGGGGTGGAGCCTGGAGTAATGTTCAGAAGTACTTCTTCCTTCCTGTTGTATACCTTATTAATTTTATAATTCCAATAAATTCTTTTGTGTTGAATTTGATTGCATTTGATTGTATATTTATTTTATGTGCTCATGAATACAGAAGTTAATGATAATAAAGAATTTATTGGAAGTATCGTGAGGTGTATTTGGGTCATTGAGGACAGTATCCCATATTGAATCTTAACTATATAATTTATTGCATCATAGCTTCCCTTCATGGATTGTAAGAAGGATGATTTATATATGTATAAGTTTGATTTTAGTCTTAGGTTAAACATGATGGTATCAAGAGCTGTGTTCACTACAGAAAGAAGTATAGGTGAAAAGCAGGGGTTCTCAGTTTGTCAGAATGAGATCTAAGATATCTAAGATATCGCCACCTCAGATGGATTTAATACTGTTTTACAAAATGATATGATTGGTACGGTAAATTAAAATTATGATATATTTATTTCATGTTGAGCAGTTTAGCTAAACCTGTGCACAAGGACTGTATTTTCATTGATATTTACATGCAGAAGTTTCACCTGGAAACTCTCATGCTGTATTAGGACGTAGACTATGATGGGTTCCTACAAGATTAAATCTGGTAGCACATAAGTTTATTATTTAATGTACACTATCTAGTCCTTAGATGGTTTTTATTCTCTAAGATTTAGGAGACACTGTTACAGTGGCATAACTACAGCAGGGTGAAGGAGGCAACTGCCCCAGGGACAGAGTGCTAGGGGGTGTGATCAGCTATCAGATTGCTCTGTAGTGCATACCGGCTTTTAAAAGCTGGTATTGCATTTATGGTCACAGCTGAGCACTGTAGCATTTTGTGTGTGGTCTGAACTGCACAGTTTGCTACTGTTTAAAAAAAGTAAAGATTTTTTTTCTTTCTTTTTTTTTAAGTTAAATCTGAGTTCTGTAGTGCTCTGTGCATGGTATAAACTATTGTGGCAGAGAATCTGCTAAAGTTTAAAATAAAGATTTTTTTCTTTCCTTTTTTTTTTTTAGGAAAGAGGGTTGGGGGCAAGGCAGATAAACAGGACCTGATTGGTTACTGCATTTCATGAGTCGTAGATACCTGATCATGAACATTGTTTTTAATTGCTCCTCAGATGCAGAGGGGCAGGGGTGGGATGCAGAAACGGGACCTGATTGGTTACTGCATTCGATGAGTCCCAGATACCTTATCATGGACATTGTTTTTAATTGCTCCTCAGATGTGGCAGGGCAGGGGTGGGATACAGAAACTTGACCTGATTGGCTGATTGGCTCCAGGATCACCATCCCCTGGATTGTGTACCTTTTTTTTTTTGTTCCGCTCCTCAGTAATGGGGTGCAATGTCGAGGAATGATTCTGAGCACTACCTGAGCCAGCTATGACTTTGTGCTCTTGTCTATCACTTCAGACCTGTAGATATGGAAGGAGGTATATTTTTGAATCCTTAAAACAGATTTCAGCAATAATGCAGATATAAGCATCCTTCAAGTGAAGAAAAGATTCTGACTATATTACTGAGATACTAAGACTTTTAGAGACTTTTGGCATTAATCACATCCACTATCACATCTAATTTTATATGATGTGTTTTTCTTTCTTTTTTTAATTTTAATTTGAAGAGATCTGAAAAAAAACACTGTGCATCGGGAAAACTTTCAGTGCACTTTATTTATTCCCTGGAAAAAGGGGTGTTGTCCACTGGGTACAAAACCTGACATTGGTTGCACTTCTCACTTCACACTAATGTTTATTAGAACACCTCTTCATGACACCCTCCCTGGGGTTCATGAAGAATCCATCTACGGCTTTTAAGAGCTGCAGCCAAAAGGAACTATTTCTATGACCATGAAAAATGTGATTCAGAGGTATGCTAGCCACAATGAGGAAAGGCCTCATTATTATCTAATTTGCATGTATCAGACTTGTGCTGTGTTCATGCAAGTACCAATCAGCATTTTCCTGCAGTAATCACCTCTGCAGGCCCGTGCATCACATTGGCTCAGACACCACTTCTCATGCGCGTGCACACACACACACACGCACACACACACACACACACACACACACACACACACACACACACACACACACACACACACACACACACACACACACACACACACACACACACACACACACACACACATTCAAACACACACACACACACACACACATTCAAACACACACACACACATTCAAACACACACACACACACACACACACACACACACATTCAAACACACACACACACACACACACACACACACACACACACACACACACACACACACACACACACACACACACACACACACACACACACACACACACACACACACACACACACACACACACACACACACACACACACACACACACACATTCAAACACACACACACATTCAAACACAAACACACACATTCACATACACTGGTATACATCATAGCTGCCTGAGTTGATCATCCATGATGTATCCTCTTATTTTTTTCCTATCCCCGGTAAACCACAGATGATTATTATCAGTCAATAATGCCAGACATTGGAGTTTCATTTTTTATTGTTCATAAACAACATTTTGATGCTAGATCTGTTGCTCTATCAACCTTTTAAGTGACTCAAATTTCAAAATGCCTCTAATTTTGCCTTATCCTTGTCCTGTCCATCGTAACTGATGGACCATTGTAGGTAGTCACTAATGCTGGGCATTGGGGTTTCATACTTTGTATTGTGCATAACCTAAGACCTGATTAAAAAAAAACGCCTCTTCTGTTAATCCTGATAAAAATCTCATGTTCTTCTATGTCCTCTTTTGGTGTAGATGGCTAAAGCTTGGGCCTGTTTTTCAAGTGTTTTCTATGCCAGAGATACAGGACTTGAAGCATTTACCCTGTTGTTATTTTAAGGTTTCCAAGTGACTTGTGGTAGTAACTGAACAGTATCCCTGTTATCTAGCATTAGTGCAGTGGCTTGAAGATCCTCCTTGCTAATGGTTGCTTTGTGTGCCAAGTGAACAAGGTTTGAATTTTTTGTAAGTGAGATAGGCTGACGTTTAATGAGAGTCCTTGGTGTCTGGTGTTGTCCCCCCTCCCCATATATCACACATCTTTTGAGCAGCAAAACTGTTGCTCCATTAACTTTAGGGTATTATTTCAGCTGTATCCCTGGTATCTAGTAATGTTCTTCATCCTGAACACTGCTGCCAGAACCTAAGCTGTATGGGTTATATCCTTTACAGGATAAAACAGCAGGCTAGCTTCCAAAGCTTCAGGGCATCTTCCATGCAGCCAAACTGTCAAGCAGCTTGAGCTGAGCTGGCTAAAAAGATAGGTTTGGGCACAAAGGCCTTCACAACTTTCCTGCCACCAAGAAGAGGGCTCCTCTGCTGGCTTTCGAGACTCAGCAGGTGATTAACGCAGTACCCTTGATGGGCAGATAAGCTCCCTTCAGGAGAAAAGCCTTCCACATTACTTTTAAACTTGTTTAAAGTTATTTTTTGTGAAAAATAAGTACTTTTAGGCTAAGAAAAAGTGTTTTCCTTGACTGTCTCATGCTTTTTTATGTACTTTTAAATGGAAGTGCACTTTTTTACTTTTGTGGTAAAAAATTATTACAAGTTGCTTAAAACTATTTTTTTTTCTGTGGAGAAACTGTGTTTGTTTTACATTTTGGGGCTAGGACATGTTTAAAATACTTTTTTACTGTGTTTTTGTGGGAAAATTCCTTTCCTGCTATTTTCCTCTTTTGTCAACTATTGCTACTAAGCTTCCTTGGGAAACAAGCACCTTTTGTGGCTTGGTCATAAAACAACCCACTGGTCACTGATCAGACTTCCTGCAGACACAAAAAGAAAAAAATAACTAAGTAGCCTTTGTCATCACAGCAGGCTGGTAATTTGCCACAGCCCCTCAGCTGTGGCAAACACTGGTTCCTCAGACCACTCATCTTTTTCTTTGGATCCCTCTGGTGTTCTCCACACAGCCACCATGGACCAGGGGTTAGCCATGTCCTCTGTCGCTGTTGGGCTTCCCTCAGTGGGAAAGGGAAAGCCATTCTTGTTGGTCATGGGAGAAGGGGCAGGGAATGTACTCCTTCTTGTCAGAGTGTTGTGCCCATCACTTGAGAAGCTGTTCCTAGCAATACTGGGTCTGTTTGCCCTATAAACGTTTGGCTTCTCTTCTGTCAGTTTCTATGGGCAAGAATAATTTATTGGGCTTGACTCAGGGTCTTGTGCAGGCTGTTTACCCTTCTTGTAAAGTGATTTCTGGTAAAAGAAAAAGAGATTCTTCTTTCCCTGAAGAGGCTCAAGAATTGGAATTTGCTGGGGAATGTGAAGGGACCGATGTAATCTTTTCTCCTCAGGTTTCTCATTCAGATTCTTAAGAGAGTGTGGTATCTGAATCTCAATGTGAGGGATTCACTTTCTGCGAAACTATTTCCAGGATGAGCCATTGTTTTCAGTGGAAGAATACTGAGGTTTTTTAGTCTCTTAGAAAATACTATGATTTGCTACAACTGGAATTTCTAGAACCTTCACCCTCTCTCCCACCCCCACTGCTGTCAGCATTGGAGGATGTGTTTGTCACAACCCGGTGTTTCCCTGACAGCAGATCTGTTCCCCCCAGAAAGCAGATAGAATGTACATAGTTCTCAGCCTTTCAACTTTTTATACACTAGTCCCAGACCTGATCCACCAGCTGTAGCTTTAGTTAATCCAGCTGCTGCCAAGCATTTTGTTAGTTATAGTCCTTCTTCTTCTGATGAAGATGGTAAAGATGTTTATACATTTGGGGAAAAGTATATGCTTCTGCAACTATGATCGTTAGAATTCTGAATTGTCAGGCTCATGTTTATACTAGTTTATATTAGTTTATACTAATTGTGAAAGTATGAGGAAAGTGTTGAATGCAGTTTCCTCTTGGAAGGTAAATCTGCTTTGTGTAGTTTAGTTTTTTCTATTTTTCAGTTCACTAGTCATTGTTTGAAGCAAGTTTATGACTGCAAATACTACTTCCAGGGCTGTTGCCACTGGTACTGTTTTGAAGATGTTTCCCTGGTTGTATTCTCAGAACCTCACAGAAGATCTCAAAAATGAAATTGTGAATTCTTGTTTAGAGATTTGTTTTTTTTACCCTCTGCTGCAGAGGTCATCAAAAAGTATGTTGAGAGAGGTACGCTGATTCAGGGACTCTGTTAGATTTTCAGCCCTTCTTTGATTTCTCCAAGGGATTTTATGCTCACCATCCAGTTCTACCAATAAAAAAATACAAAGTCACAGCAAAATGGTGGTAATTAAATGGTTAAAAAGTAATGGCCTGGAGGTGAAGAAGGCAAAATGACTATATACAGTAAGGGACCTCGTTCCACCTTCCCACACTAGCAGTCCCTTACCCCTCTCAGAAAGTCTAAATTTCCATTTCTTTTTTTGTCAACAAATTGTTTCATATCTGAATGTGATCCATCTAGGATTCAAATGGCAGTGTGAGAAAATTCCTCCTTTTTAAGGGATTCATCCTCATCCACCAGACTAAACCCTTTGTTTTCCTCCTGTCCTACATCATATGCTGCCTCAGGGAATAATAAAAGCTGTTGCTCCTTCCCAATTGAGGAAAGGATTTTACATTAATGCCAAAGAAAAAAAATCCTGGAGACCAGATCTGGATATTTCTTTTCTGAATTAGTTTGTGACAGTGCCCAAAGTGCAAATATTTTCACTTCACAACCTCTACTCCTTTTTCCTCAATTGAGTTTTTTAGGAGACTTAGATTTAAAAGATGCATATCATCACATTCCTATTAGTCCAGATTTCAGGTGTTTCTTAAGGTTTTGTGTGCCTGGATCACATTATCAGTTCTTTGCCTTACCCTTTGAGCTATCCACTGCTCCACTGCACCAAGGGTGATCACAAAGTGTTTAGCTCCTGTCATAGACCATTACAGGCTACAGGGTATCCACATTTCCCATATTTCAATGACCTGCTTATCTTTGTAGAGTCTTTTTCAAAGTGTTGGGAATCTCTCACCTGCATTCCTCTCAACCTGGAAGCATCAAAAATCTGGACAAAGGCCCATGAAAAATAGGTACAAATCAGTATGCTGATTATCATAAAATTTGCATGCATAATTATGTAACCCCGCCTACTCCGATGGAATCATGAGATACCCAATTTCAAATGCAAATTGAAAAAACAATCAAGATATGGCCACAAACCCTGTAGTAAATGGTAACCATTTTTTTAAATGTATAGCAATTATGTTCACTGGGAAGGGAGAAGATGATGAACATTAGGATTTTGTTTTTGGTGACTTGCAGTATGTGGGTTTTGTGGTAAAAGTAGGGCATTTAATGGTAGGCAATATTCTAATTTTAGTAAAAGAATATTATAGGTTGCTAGGACCTCCAAAAGTCATTCACCACTGCCTACTGATCAGTGGCATAGCTAGAGTTTGTGCCGCCCGGGGGTATCTTTGTGTTTGCCGCCCTTCTCCTGTTCACAAAATCATGGTTGAATGGGGCCCCCATACACAGCCCACCCCCCTCGCAACCATTCCAATGCCCCATTACTTGGCTATTTCACTCCATTTACCATAAACACTGTAATGTGCATACTGCTTTACTTCTACAATGATTATTTGCATTTTGTTTAAAATGTTTATTTTACATTTTATAGCACAAACACTAATAGACATCTAAAATAGAGGATAATCAGCAAGGTCGGAAAAGCGGAACAAAGCAGGGGGAGAACAAATAATCCTTTAGTAAATGTCACAAGTTGTTCAAGCTTCAGCTGAAAACAAAACAACACAAAAAAAAAATAGTTGGATTTATTATGAAAATGAAAGCGTTCACCTATTCAGGCTTCATCAGACTCAACACACACAATTGCTATAAAACATTGAAAATATACTGCAAAAGGCGGGTAAGTGAAATCAATAATGCAATTAAGAACACAATTAATTACTGACAGTTAGTTATCAACAAGGTAAAATGTTTACACGAGCAGCCAATACGTAGAAAGGGCAAGGACCTAAGCTCTTGTGTGAAAACATAATATCTAAAAATAATATATAATATATATAGAGTAATAAAAACTATACCAGTTTATAGATAGCTAAACTAATATGCATAACAAGCAACCAATACATAAAAAGGGAAAAACCTAAACTCTATATAGATGTAAACATAGTATCTAAAAATAATATATATATATAGTGTGATAAAAACACTGTGCCAGTTTATAAATCACTCGACTAATATACATAAAAAACTTAAAAAACAATGCAAAAAGCTGCTTAGTATATGTAAATATAAACATACTATCTAGGAAATCTGTGAATATACAATAGGCATGGAGAACAGTGCAAAAAGCTATCTATTACTAAATATGATCAATAAAGACGAAAAACAGCTAAAAACACAATACAAGATCTTAAAGAAAACCTTCAATCTCCTCATTTTCAGAAAAGGTTTCACAGACACCTTAACATTCAAGCCTGGTGGACTGTCTGACCTAAATTTCATTATCCAAAAATTCTCTCTACATAGTCTCTAGGATCCTGGACCATTATCAAATATTTGTTTTGTGCACCATCTCTCTAAGGTCCTATTGGTCTTACCTACGTAGAAGGAACAACAAATGGAACAATTAGCAAGATAAATTATGGTGGTCATTTGGTCCCCATAGGCATTTGAGGAAATAAAAATGGTTGGTGACAGATGTATATGTGTAAATGTGGGACTGATATGCAATCACAAACAAAATTACAGTGGTTACAAGCCGGTGTCCCAGTGGTGGGACTGGAGTTTGTGGGAGATCTTCTCTTCTGTCACAAAATTTTTTTTTTTCTTCTTCTTCCTATATATAAAAAAAAACTGGAGCATCACCTAGAATCTCTCTGATGAGAGTCTGCCATATAGAACCTCCAATGAGTCTTAACAACATCCTGGATGTCATGTACATCAGTGGTATAAAAATGAAAAAGCTGTCTGATGACTAATGGTTGAGTAAAGACTCCGGTATTGATAATTCCATTTGGTAATTTTTCAACAAAAATATCTAAAAATGATATCTTAATATTGGATGTCTCATGGCTAAAGCTTAGGTAGGGAGTACAAGTATTAACAGAGTCAATAAAACTCAACAATTCTGAATGATATAAAATGAGACATGTTCAGTAAATGCAGATAAACCGTACATATATTCATGTTCCCATTCTGCCATAAACAGATTCTTCAAACATTTCCCTTCAAAGTAAAAAATATTGTTGTGTAGTACCAAATGTAATAGGGAAACCAAAAGACTGATGGTGGAATCAGGCAAAGTAGAACGTTTGACCATGTCTATACCGATATGATTAGGTATGACAGTAAATAAAGATTTCACATCCATGGTCACAAAGATATAATCAACCTCTCCTGATGAACCTTGCAGGTGTTGGTAAAGGTCGAGCAAAAACTGTCATGTATCTTTTAGTATGTGAATGTTAGCATCAACTATAGGTCTTAGATTGGATACTGTTTCATTACGAGCTGAACAACTTGTGACATTTACTAAAGGATTATTTGTTCTCCGCCTGCTTTGTTCCGCTTCTCCGACCTTGCTGTTTATCCTCTATTTTATTTTTCTCTGTTTTTGTGTCAGGAGAAGTGGTTTACTCCACCCTTCCACATCCTTCGGTTAACTAATAGACATCTGCTAAACAAAACAATACAGTCTCACAATGAAAATAGACTTAGCATTAAAACTTCTCTGCCCTTGAAACTCACATTCATTGAAACAGCATTGAAACCCACATTCAAAGAAAATGCATCTGGCCAGTGGTGGATAAAGATTACCTTTGGTCTGTTTTCAAATCATAGGCCACTTGCACACAAAACATACATGTGTTCTTTGATACACCTTCCTGATTGTATTAAATTATATTCCTTCTATAATACAGCACACTTGTTAGAGTGTGTTTTAAATGTATTGTTTTGAACATTTTTTCCAGTAAGCAATGAAACAAAAATGCACGAACCAGTAATAACAAAACTGTCCAATTCAGAACATTTCCATCATAAAAGTCTACTCAAACTTCTACAATCCATCAGTATCAGTAAATATGCACACTCACTGCATAAGTAAAGGTCATCTAAATAATTCCACATTAAAGAGACCTGTAACTAACGAAGAGGTTGCTGCTAGCAAACAACTTTATATTTCATTGTTTCATCTACAAATAAAGTGCTTGTTGCCCTTGAGAAATAAATTGCCTATGTTACATTAAAAAAATATAAGCTAGTAATATTGCAATAGGGAATGGATGGCAAACTGATAACAGGTTCATAGTTACTAGGTATCTCTGCCAAAGAGGACATTCTCAGGACTGCAGCATCCACCCCCTTAAAAATACAACACAGTACAGTATCACCAATCCATCTACATACTGTAGGAGTAGAACCCACAGCCTTCTGCACTAAAAGCAAGTATTCTACCTGTTGTGCTACTAACAACACAAACAGACTTGGCACAAGCAGCACTAAACTTCTCTCCCTGTGAAGAACTATGCAGCACAAGAAATCTGGAAAAAGCCAAAATTTATTGGGGGTCAAGGGCTCAAAACCAGAGACACATTTTAAACTTTGCTTGTATACTTTTAGAAAAGTTGGTAGAATAAAGTGTTTTTTGTTACCATGTGTTTCCTGAAAAATAGGATGACTGAAACTTAAATGGCTATCATTATTTAGTGAATTCAATTCTCACTGATTTGCCAGAAAACCACAAATTTTAAGAGGAACAGATCAAAGGTATGAGCCAAACATTCCAGACACTATGTAAAACTTTACTTCTTGGATCACAAGTGGTGGTATGCGTAGAGAATTTAGGCTGTTGCTTCTTGTACTCAAAGTACAGGGTTTGAGTCTGAGTAACCCTAACCACCAGTCTCACTTAAGTGGGGCATTTTACACACACACACACACACACACACACACACACACACACACACACACACACACACACACACACACACACACACACACACACACCTCTGCCCAAATAGCAATACATAAAAGTTTTTGTTTCTCATAGCAATGCATACACATAAAATAAGAATGCAGCTCTGCCCAAATAGCAATACATAAGTTTCTCATAGTAATGCATAAACATAAAATAAGAATGGATGGCAGTACATAAAATAAGAATGCAACTCTGCCCAAAAAGCAATACATAAGAATGCAGCTCTTGTTTCTCTCGGGCATACATAAACATAAAATAAGAATGCAGCTCTTGTTTCTCTCGGGCATACATAAACATAAAATAAGAATGCAGCTCAAAGAAAGTTTGCACTCTCGGTATACATAAATAGCATAAAATAAGAATGCAGCTCTTGTTTCTCTCGGGCATACATAAACATAAAATAAGAATGCAGCTCTTGTTTCTCTCGGGCATACATAAACATAAAATAAGAATGCAGCTCTTGTTTCTCTCAGGCATACATACACATAAAATAAGAATGCAGCTCTTGTTTCTCTCGGGCATACATAAACATAAAATAAGAATGCAGTTCTTGTTTCTCTTGGACATAAATTAAAAAATAAGAATGCAGCGAGCCCAAAGAAAACCTGCAGCAAGACCAAAGAACACCTCGGACATAATTCATTTTTTTTTTACCTTACCTGGATGGGAGAAGAAAGACGTGCTCTGCCTGAATAAGAAGAGTGAAAAACCTGCGGACCGGTCCCGACTCTGCAAAAACCCGGGAAATTCAGAAATTAAAGGGGCTAATCGGGAATTCCTGCCAACCCCCCCCAATATTTTGCCCTCAAAACTGGTATTTACCAAGGAATTCGGTATGGTTGAGAGGTATGCTCACCTCGGTAAGAGATCTCTAACACAGACTGGGATTCCAAGAGAGCATTCAAAAGTCTTTTTTGACTCCTTCTCACAGGATTGTGTTTATGTGGTGTCTGGAAGGCATATTAATACAAAGAGCATTTCTTCTGTAGGAAAAATAGATCTATATTTAGATCTATGCGGGGGGGGGGGTCCACGTTAACTTCTGTGACTGTGAGGGAATACCTCAAGATTTTGGGGCACATGGCTTCCAAGATTCTCATTATATTTCTGACAAGTCTCCACATGAGAAAGATAAAATGTTATCTGAAATCTGTTTTTTCCCTGCATTCCCATTCCCCCCTCCTGCTCAAAAGCAGTCAGTCACAACAGATGCCTTTGACCTTTTGGGGAGCAGTGTCAAGGGGGATAAAAGTGCAGAGTCTTTGGGACAAGAAAAACAGAACAAAATGCATAAACATAAAAGAGATGTTAGTTCTTATAAAGGCTCTCAACTCTCTGAACCATCTATAGTCCCCAGGACCTCTTCAAGTAGTTACAGACAATACCACAGTGATGTGGTACATAAACAAGCAATGGGGAACCAGATAGCAAGCAAGGGGGCACCAGATCTTACCCCACATGCAGACCTGCCCTGGTAGCATGGGATATAGCTTTACAGCACAGTCTCACTCTACAGGCATTTTACATTCTGTCAGAACAAAACTGTGTGGCAGACAGGCTTAGCAGACCATCATGAATGGAAACTGAATTAGGGGTCTTACAAGATTTGCTCCATCTGTAGGGAATTCCTCAGGTAAACCTGTTTGCCTCTTCTGTAAACAATCATCTAGTAGAATTTTGTTCCAGGACTCCATGCAAGAAGGCCTAGAAGATGAACGTCTTTTTCTCTTCCTTGGGAACAAATGTTCCTCTGTGCTTTTCCACCCTTTACACTGATTTTCAGGGTTCTTCTGCAGATTTATATGGATTCCCCAAAGATCATTGTGGTGACTCTGTTCTGGCCCAAGCAACAGTGGTTCTTCCTTCTTCTGAAAATAGTTACCACAAGCTTCATCACAGACAGGATTTACTCACACAAGATCAGGAGTGCTTGTTACCCCTAAACAACTACAACTGACTGCTTAGATGATAGAATCTTAATACCTTTTAAGTGCCTGTTTTCTGAGCATGTGTAGCAGGTACTAATAGAGGCAAGAAAGCCTGGTATTACAAATTCATATGTAAGCAAATGGAAGAAGTTTTCTTGTTGGTGCCAACAAAAAATCAGCATCCATTCAGAGCTAGTGTTTCTCTGGTTTTACAGTATTTCTGTGACTTACTATCTGTGACCTGTCTTACTCCCCTATCAAGTTTCATTTGTCAGCCATTTCAGCATGTCTGTCCATGGATCCCCCTCGTTCAGTGCATTCTGAAGTAAAGTTTTTGAAAGGGGTGTTGCATAAGAAGCCTCCCAGAAAACTGGTGATTCCTCCTTGGAATCTTAATTTTGTATGACTGAAACTAACACTTGCTTCATTTGAACTGGCTCATCAGGCTGACGAGGTTTTTAACAAGGTAAACAGTTTTGTTAATTGCTATGACCTCTGCAAGAAAAGTATCTGAGTTGCAAGCTCTTATAGTGGGTCATTCTTATCCCATCTTCCACATAAACAGTTTTTTTTGAGAACTAATCCTTCTTTTATGATTAAAGTAGTATCCCAGTTTGCTTTAAGCCAAACTATTCATTTCCCCGTTTTCTTTCCTGCACCCCAAAAATGAGTGGTTGCTGAGATATTGTAAGTAGTTTACAAAATATTACAAATGTATAGTAACTGTGTTTACTGTGACTTATAAATTTCAGTTTAAGACCTAGACCCTAAAGAATACTACCACTGTTAAAATAGTTTGTGGTAAAGAGTTTGAAATGTGAGGACATAATTTGATTCTGTCAAAAGGCTTAGGCTCTACCCATTGGAAGTTAGTACAAACTTTCTTTTTTTCTAAATGTTTTTATTAAGTTTTATAATAAAATAAAATATAGCATTACAATATTTATCACAATTGAAAGGATAAACAGGTAAACAAATAACACAAATTAAAAAAAAACATATACAACTATTTACATGGTGTCTATATAAAAAGATTGAAAATTTTAAATAGTATATAACGTTATCTTTCCTTTGGGTTGTTCAATGTCTGTTTATTTAACAGTTGCTTAGGTTTCATCTGTGAATTATAAGAAATAGTGATTTTTGATGTTCTTTCCTTAATTGACAGTAGAGTTCAAGATGACAAACTTCAATTGCAATGTTGAAAAATTATTTTATTGGTGGAGTCGATTCACTTTTCCTATTTCTAGTGATGACTTTTCTTGCAATTGACAGGAGACTCCATAGAAGAGGATGATTTATTTTTTTAACGCATGAGAGTATTGGAGTATTAAAAAGTAATGATTTATTCATTACAAAATTGTCATTGAATACGGACTGCAAAAATGAGTTGATATTACTCCAAAATGGTTTTATTATAGTAGTCATAAATCATGTGCTACAGTGCAAACTTTTTGAGCTCCTTTGGAGTGAATAAATGCCCTTGCAGGTACATACATCATACTGTTTAATCTAAGTTTAGCTATTGTTTTTTGTCCCTGATGAGTGACACACTGCAGTGGTGATGCCCTTTCCTCAGGATGGACTCACAAACCAACCTAAATAATTAAAGACATATTAGCCTTATAAGCCTCATCTGAAAAGCTATATATATATATATATATATATATATATATATATATATATATATATATATATATACATATATATATATATATATATATATATATATATATATAATTTATTGGATGGATCTCAGTAAACATATTAAACAATTTAGAAAGACCCCAAAGGTTTCTAACCAAAAATATCAGAATTATGGTATTATAACTGACCTCATAAACAGTAATATCAGGAATCTTCTTAGACTTGACCCCAACAGCTTGTTTTTTTTTTTGGGAAGGTTAGAGCCTTTTTATTTAGCCTGGTAAAGTTCATTGAAAGGGATGGGGAGGCTATAGATGGTGGGCATGCAGTGCACATGACATATCTTGACCTGGCTAAGGCCTTTGACACCACCCCCTTGCTGGAATCATACAGAAGTTAAATGCTTTAAAAATCGACCCATGTGTGGTAAGGTGAATAGCAACCTGGCTGAAAGACAGAACCCACACAGTGGGAGTTGCAGGCACCTCATCAGAAGGTATGAAAGTGACCAGTAATGTCCCTCAGGGCTCAGTGCTGGGACCTTTCCTTTTTGGTATTTACTTTCCAGATCTCCAAGTAGAGTGCCTATAACTCTGGCTAACAATGTTTGCAGATGATTGTAGACTGGTGATTGTTGTTAAGCCACCCAGTGACACCAAAACCCTCCAAAATGACCTTGTCCTAGTAAACGCTTAGTGTTCTAAAAATAGGTTCAAACTAAATGCTAAAAAGTATAGTATAGTATTATAACTTTTGGTAAACAACCTCTTATATCACCATACTGTCTAGACAACACACCTTTACAAAGCAAAAATGTAGTTAGGGACCCTGATACTCAGGTTGACAGCTTCCTCTCTTTTGACCATCATGTAACAGCAGTTGCCAGGAAATCCTTTTATTTAGCCCAGCTAATTGTCAAAGGAATATTATCAAGGTCTAAAGTGGTAATCACTCCCTTATACTCAGCTTTAATCAGGCCAATTATCGAGTAAGATGTCCCTTTTGGAAGTATCTCAGTAAACATTTTAAACAATTAGATAGACCACAAATGTTTCTAACCAAAAGTATCAAAGGCCTAAAGACCCTGAGCTATTAAGAGAGGCTGAAATCTTTATTCCATTATTCAGTACCTTATAGACTTAATTGTGCCATTAGAGACCTGGTTGCTAAAAGACAAAGAACATGTCTACTGTCCTTGTAACTTTTCTCATTAAAAAGATATTTCTTAAACATGTGTTTCAAACAATGTTGACAGGTTCCATAAGACACACTCACCCAGATGCAGTGGGTTTCATAGATGGAGTGGACAAGTTCTTATGCATTTTTTATTTCAGAAGTCCCTGGGTTATTAGAATAATAGGTACATGGAAGTAATAAGGCAACTCATGTAATACTAAAATCTAAAGGGATTAGCTTGAGAGCAGAGAAGGGCTCCAAGAGTATTTGAGGCCTTGATGGCATTTATCCCTTGATAAGTGAAATAATGAGTTATAACAAATAAAAATAAAAAGTCACGTTTCAAAGGATGCTTCTTCTCCAGTATTTTTTCTCAAGAGAGCTTTATTTGAAGAAGCAATTTCGTCAGTTGACTTTGTCAGATTCAGTACAATCCATGATCCTACACACACACACACACACACACACACACACACACACACACACACACACACACACACACACACACACACACACACACACTCACATCTATACCCACTTGGGTACCTAATTAATCATGGGACCATAAGAACAGCAATGCTGGGAGACATTCACCACACAAAAGACTAAGGTTCTACTGTAGGTCCTGTGGACACATGGCAGGCATATCCAGAACAAGAGGAAAAGTGGGCAAGGTCGTCTGGGATGAATTGCAGCAGGCAGTGGTGCAGAACATCAGTGTAGTGGGTAGTCAGAATAGGAAGCTGATACAGTTGCATAGTAAGGTCATTAACCTTTTCCCAAGACCAAGGCATAGAAAATAACCAGAGAGAGCTTGACTATGATGATTGGACTCCCAACAGAGCAGCAGCTCACAGGCAGTGAGAAATTCCTGGCAGCCCTGAGTGGTAACACTGAAAAAACTCGCATACCCAGTTATGGATTGGATGTGGGAGCTGGGCTAGTGACAACAGACCACGTTTTTGTAGGGGATGTCCCAGGAGAGTAGGAGCACATGCCATTCCTGTTCGACATTATACATCACTTCTGCCTGGTTTTTGCAGACTTTCCTCACTGCATGTAAATCACCTAGGGATATCAAGGCTGCAACAGAGACAACTTGCATCAGAAACTATGATTGTCTGAGTGGCAATAGGGAATGCCACAGGTGAGTAGTGGAACATGCCAGTTCCACAGAACATTAACTAGCATCTCAGCATGGTTTACTTGGATATACTCATCTACATTTCTGTCATATGGGGATAACAGGTCTGCAATAATATCAACTTGCACTACAAGATACATATGTGCCCATATGCTATGTAGATTCTTGAAATGTGGTAATTTGCTGCACAGTGATGGGAGTCACAAGTGTATACCTACTTTAATATTGGTAAGTTATACTGTAGATTCACAGACTCCACTGGGAGATGAGCTGTTGCAAATTGGTGCATGCCTGATGTCAGCAAGTCTGTGTAGAGGCTAATGATGAAGGCATCATGTACTTAGCACAGTATGAGGACACAGTGACTCTGTCAGCAACACTAACAATGAAATGCGCCTTCTCCTACAGCTGAGGGGACAGGATGAATCCCCAGCACCACCGATATTTCGCATAAGTCATTCCATCCATATCAGTCCTAACTATGCATACATATTCAGCATCATAGCAGGCAGCACCAGAGGGCCACACCAACTACGAGGTGTACACACATATCCTTGGGTAGATGTGTATAGTGCCTATTGGAATCATTGCTTCAGAACCTTCCCTGACCCGGGTGTTATCCTTGCAATCAATCCGCAAATATACAACTTATGCTCTGTATATAACCAGTGCTTATCTGGCTCCACCGTGGTCTCCATCCCTTGGCATGGATGCTCATCTGGACATAGTCAGTGCTTATATGGCTCTACTGCGGACTCCACCCCTTGTCATGAATGCTTGTCTGGACATAGTGTTTATCTGGCTCCACTCTGGACTTCAACCCTTGTCATGCTCACCTGGATGTGGCCAAAGGTCATCAAACTCCACTTTGATGTCCTCTGTTAACTGTGGATACTCAAATAGATTTTAGGCAGTGCACATCCAGCTCCACAGCAAGCACACGCCATTGGGCAACCCATATGGGAGCCCCCAGTTCATTGCCAGCTCACTGCTCTGTATCCTTACCATGTGTAAGACCTACCCATTCCCAAATATGGCATAGTGGATGCTATCATTCTACTAAAATGTCACAGTGAGGTCATTGTGGTGCCTCAGTGACATTCCCTCATACACACACAGATACACACACACACACACACACACACACACACACACACACACACACACACACACACACACACACACACACACTGTCACACCCTTCACCATCCTCTGTACGAGTTGCCTCCAGACTTGACACTGCACAGCCACATTGTACACTTAGCAAATGTTTCACCCCTGGTCGATAACAAAAAAGATTTGAACCCTGACAGCCCACAATCCCTTAGCTGTGTGTGTGTGTTTACCAAAAGCACCAGTCTTGACCCTTTCATCTGTGCTGGGGCTGGTGTCCCTCCACCTGTACAAATTATGATACATTTACCTTGCCAACCTTTCTGGCAATGTGAGTATAGTAGTGTCTGATGTGCAGTGTGGCCATCTGATGTGCTATAATGCATAACCTGGGTGTGTTACTACAAACATCAGTTTTGTTCCATGTTTTTCTTGTCACAACCCATAGTTCTAAACCAGAGACCACCTCTTTGCCAGTGTCATGATATATTGCACTCAGCTCTACCTTGTCTGAAGATGCACTATAACTGATTACTCCAGTGACTCATTACTCAGCTCATTATCTGCTGCTGGTACAGGTGGGTCTGCCAATGCTCAGAGCTCCTTTTACTCTGTTTCCACGCCAACATGTTATGAAACTTGGCAGAGACACAAATGTCTTGTGGCAGGTTTCTGATGTATACTGCGGTGTACCACCATATGTATTAGACATGAATTCTTTATATAGGAAGCATACTACAGTGTACCACCATATGTATTACACCTGAATTCTTCATATATGAAGCATATTGCAGTGTGCCACCATATGTATTAGACATGAATTCTTCATAGATGAAGGATACTGCAGTGTACCACCGTATTACACCTGAAGTCTTCATATATGAAGAATACTACAGTGTATCACTATATGTATTACACATGAATTCTTCATAAATGAATAATACTGCAGTGTACCACCATATGTATTACACCTGAATTATTCATATATGAAGTATACTGCAGTGTGCCACCATATGTATTAGACATGAATTTGTCATATATGAAGCATACTGCAGTGTACCACCATATGTATTACACATGAATTCTTCATATATGAAGTATAATACACCATATACCACCATAATACACCAATACCACCATATGTATTACACCTGAATTATTCAAAATATGAAGTATACTGCAGTGTACCACTATATGTATTACACATGAATTCTTCATATATGAAGCATACTGCAGTGTACCACCATATGTATTACACCTGAATTCTTCATATATGAAGCATGCTGCAGTGTACCACCATATGTATTACACATGAATTCTTCATATATGAAGCATACTGCAGTGTACCACCATATGTATTACACCTAAATTCTTCATATATGAAGTATACTGCAGTGTACCACCATATGTATTACACCTGAATTCTTCAAAATATGAAGTATACTGCAGTGTACCACTATATGTATTACACATGAATTCTTCATATATGAAGTATACTGCAGTGTACAACCATATGTATTACACCTGAATTATTCATATATACTACAGTGTACCACCATCTGTATTACACATGAATTCTTCATATATGAAGCATACTGCAGTGTACCACCATATGTATTACACCTAAATTCTCCATATACAAAGTATGCTGCAATGTACCACCATATGTATTACACATTAATTATTCTATGCTAATCCCAAATCAGATACAGCAGTGATTTCTTTATTTAAACTAAAACATATTGCAAATGCTAACCCCATTCTCTGTAACATGGATGGAAAAACTTTTGACAGATCTGTGAAAAAAAATTTATTCGTCAAAATTTTGAACTGTCAAGCTCATATATTAAAATGTATACTGAGTTCTCTTGAGAACATGAGAACGTTAATTGTTAATCTTCCAACTTCGGCAGTTTAAAAATTCATTAAATCCCTTCATTGTGTCTTCTTTACAGGTGACTAAAACTCTTCTAAGTGCTCTTATGACTCTGCTGTTGATGTTTCCAGAGCTGTAGTTACTGGTTCAGTTATGATAAGGTTTACTTGGTTATGTTCTGAAAATCTATCAGAAGATTTTAAAGCTGATCTATTGAATTATTCCCTGGATAAATATATGCCATATGGTCCCTATGCTGCTGAGGTCCTTAAAACATTTGATGAAATAGGAAAACTGAGTCAATGAGTTGCTCAGATTTTTCAACCCTTCTTTTCGATATTCAGTAAAAACCTTCTTTTCAGCATCCTTTTCCAGGAAAAAAAGTGCTAATAGTCTCAGCAAAATGCTAACATGCAGAATTTTAAAAAGCAGCGGCAAAGAGACTTAAAGAAAAAAAGGGGGAAGAGCCTCCCTGAACCAAGTGCAGTTCAAAAAAGCCTGAATGACCATTTACCTTCTATACTCCTTCCCTCTTCCTACCTCCACCTTCTACTGTAATATCAGATTATCTCACACGAGTGGGTTATCAGGCATATCCAGTTGGGGTGCATTTGGCAATGGGAGTGCCTTCTTCCCCTGTTTCAAGAAACCCCTCCACATCCTACACTGCAGAAGTCTCTGTTTCTTCCTATTTCAGAGCAACTGGTAACTGAAGGGGTGGCAAAACATGAGCCCTCAGCTCAAATTGGTGAAGGTTTCTATTCAAGGATTTTGTCTGGTACCAAAAAGGGAACTTGGAGACAAGTCCTAGACCTTTCCTTTTCTCGCTCAGTTTGTCAAGATTCCAAAATTCAAAATGTTATCCCTTCAAACCCTTCCTCCTCTCATACCCACCTACAGCATCATGGTAACTTTAGACTTAAAATATGCTTATCATCACATTTCAACATTCAAGGAATTTAGACTTTTTAAGGTTTTCTGTCTTGGGCATGCATTATCAATTGTGTGTCTTGCTCTTTGATCGATCCACTGTGCCAAGGGTAGTTACAAACAGCAATTGCTTACTGCAGGCTTCAGTCATTCACATCTTTCCATATCTGGATGATTGTTCTATTTTACTAGACACTTTTTCTAATTGTCAGGATTCCCTGAGATGGGTTATAAAACTCCTGCTTGGTCTAGGGCTTCAGCTAAACTTGCAGAAGTCATCTTATCCCTTCCCAGTCACTAGTCTTTCAGGGATGTCTGTTAGAGCCATCCCTGAGAAAAGCTTTTCCTCTACAACAACACAAAGACATCTTACTTGACTTCTTCAGACAATTTAAGTCTTCTACAAGGGAATTTCTCATGATTTTGGATTTCATGGCTTCTATGATTGTCATGTTTCCCTTTGCAAGACTTCACATGAGGAGAATTCTATGGCACCTCAGATCAGTTTAGACTCAGCATCAGCCCCCTTATCTTTTCAAATTCCAGTTCAAGGTTTGTCAAAAAGAAGGTACTTTGGTGTGCAGATCAGATATCTCTCAAATCAGATCTACCCCTCTGTCTTCATCTTTTTGTCACAACAGATGTTTCAGACTTTGCTAAGGGGGCAGCTTTAAAAAGGGTAAAAGTTTAAGGTCCGTGGAACTCCATGGACAGACAAAAGCACATAAAACATCAAAGAGATATTGGCAGCTATCAATGTTTTAAAGGCCTTAAATCATCTCTGATCCTCATCACATCTGTAGGTTATCCCAGACAATAATATAGTGATGTGATACTGAAACAAACATGGGTTGCTAGATCTTATCCCCCTTGCAGACTTACTGTGATTGCTTAAGGGGTAGCAATTTAGCTCAGTCCAACTCTTCAAGCTTCATACAGCCCATCAGAGCAAAACATTGTAGTAGACAAGATCAGCAGGACCAGAATACTCATAAATGGAAAATACACCTGGGGGTCTTCCAGGAAATGATCAAATTGTGGGGAACATCTCAAGTAGATCTGTTTCCTCCTTTCAAAACAGACAGTCATAGAAGTTCTGCTCCAGTATTCCTTGCAAACAGACCTGGAAGACAGATGCCTTTTCATTCTCATGGGCAGGAATGTTCCTATTTGCTTTTCCACCCTTTCCACTGATACATAGTGCCCTGAGTTCTGAGGGACTATCCAAAAACTGTGGTGGTTATTCCTTTCTTTTTTTAACAGCTTTATTAAATTAGCATTTAAGACATGGGAAACACACAGTAATAAAAAAGAAAACAAACCATATTAACATTTTCCCTTTATATACATTATACATCACATATCTTTTCTTTTTGTATAATTATCATCAGCCCAACATTACATAAATTGTTGAATTCCTGCCTTCCTTTAAACTTTACTCCTCATTACACTGCATGTATTGTTCTTACAATTTCCATTTATTTCAATGTTATTTGCTCCTTCCCTTTTCTAAAGTTTCCTTTTCCAGTTATTTACCTCGTTTATAATAGCTAATACTTGAAATACAGCTAGTTTAGACCTTGATTTCTGTTTTCTAGTAATTGCTTTTTTGGTAGCTAACAGAATTAAACTTAATAAGACCTTACTATGTCTAAGCAATTCAGATCTTGTATCACAGCTCAAAACATCATATCCTTAGTTACACCCATTTGTCCCCCATCTGCCAACTCATTACACTCCCAAAATATATGTTCCTAGTTATCTCTTTCTTCCCCATCACACCTCAAACATTTGCTATCTTCATAAGGAAAATGTATTTGAAGTCTGCTTGGGGTATAAAAATATCTCTGGAAACACTTCCGAGCAAAGATCCTAAGCCTTCTGGACTGTTGCATATCCAAGAGCCACACATATGTCCTCCCATAGTTTAGTTGTGAATTACTTATTCAAACTCTCTACCAATCTTTTCTAACCTCCTCTGATTGTTTTTTTATAGTTATTGTGCAATAATTTGCAAGCCATGCTAATTAGCCTTTTTTAACAGCAGCTTCTATTCTAGATTTAATTAAAAACTCTACCAGAACAGGTTCACTTAAGGTTCTCCTATCCTTTTCTGTTTGCCTATACTGTGATATTAATCGCTGGTAGGGAAGGCAGTCTCTAGCCTGCAGTTCAAACATATTCTAGGGCTCATTCCACTCTGTTACTGTTCCTGTCTAGTTATTTGCACCCAATACCTTGGTTCTTTTGCCAGTTTTTTCAAGTATATTTCAGCCTTCTCTTGCCTATTTTCTGTACACCTGCTTGCAGTCATCCCTATTGGTAAACTATAATTTCTCCATTCTTGTGATGGCTTAGTTCTTGGAAAACATTCTGCTACTTTATGAATATAATATTCTGTATGGCTGTTATTATTCTCCTTAAGGGTCTGTATCCAAAATCCCGCTCTTTCTTTTTATTTCTTGAACCCCTTCCCCCTGCTTCATCATCATCCCTTTCCATTTTGAATTATAACATTCTTTCTGCGTTAGGTATATGAGCCTTACTAGTGTAGGTCTAAAATATCCCTTCAAATCAAGTAATCCTAAACCACCTGGTTTTATTGGAAGGATCAGCTTATCCCATTTAACTCTTGCCCACTTCCCGCTTAGATACATTCCTTCAACTCTTTATTCATTATTGTCCAAAAATTCTCCTCTGGTTGATAAGAATATGCCTGACATGTATTAAAAATGAAAGGAGCGAAAAACATTTTCATTGCTTGTATCTTAATATCCATATCTATAAACAAGAGCTTCCAGTTTCTCAGTTTTTGTATTATCTTTTATTTAGTCTCTTCCCACATATCCTTAGCTGTCATAACATAAGCCTGTTTAATCCATGTTCCTAAATACTTCATCTTATCATGTCCCCATAAATATAAGTATTACTAAAGCAATACTGTAGGCAGAGATAATTTTCAGTTATTGACTTTATTTTTTCCTCATTAAATTTTATATCCTGAAAAGACTTGAAACTGTTTCAACCATAAGATGTCCTTGTCTGGATTTATCAGCTATAAAGTAAATTCATCTACAAATAAAGCCAACTTTTCTTGATTACCATACTAATTATATCATTGCATTCCTGAGTCCCTTATTTTCTTTTTCAATGCCTCTAAGTTGTTGTTCCTTTGGCTTTTCCCAGTTAGGGGTCGCCACAGCAGAACTCTGGTCCGCTAATGATTGGCAGTAGATTTTCACGGTGCCGAGGTGCCAAGTCGACGCCCAACCTTCAACGAAGGCACGCCCATTCACGCATGTCTTTCGAACGCCACTCGACCGCGGGGAGGACATGCAGACTCTACACAGAAGGTGCTCCAGCCGAGAATCGAATGGGAGAACTTCTTGCTGTGAGGTGACAACGCTACCGTTGCACCACCACAGCTTTCAATGCCTCTAAGTATAAAGCAAATAAAGGGGAAAGAGGACACCCTTGCTTGGTTCCTCAGGTAAAATACAATTTATCAGAAAGAAACCCTCCCAGTTTAATTCTTGCTTCTGATCCTTCATATATCCTCCAAAATAACCTTATTATTATATCAAGGAATGCAAATACTTTCATTGCCCTACCCATAAAATCCCGATCCCTGTTTACTCTGTTGAATGCTTTCTCTGCATCAAGACTCACTAACAGCAGCAGTATTTTCTTAACATTCTCCATCCCTCTGAATCATCACTGTTCTATTAATTTTGTCAAATGTGCACCTCCCCTCCACAAAATCACATTAATCCATATCTATCAATTTTTGCAACAACTTAGCCATTCTTTTAGCTAGTATACACATAAACACTTTATAAATCATGGTATAAAATTGAAATGGGTCTGCATGAAGTAGGTCTGATGGTTCATTACCATCCATAGGTGATTCCCAGGGTGAATTTTCTATTTCACATCCACTCGTCAAGATTTTTCTTAAAGAGGGCCAATGAGGAGCTTTACTTGACATGAATGGGTAGTTTGTTCCAGAGTATGGGAAGTCTCTGGGACAGAAATCTATCCCTCCAGTATGTTCTGTTTATTGTGGTGACAACGTTTAGGTCCCTGGAGCATGTGGTTTGGAGAGATTGGGATTTCTTTAAGTGTAGCATGTCCAACAGCTCTGGGTTTGACATAGCTTTGTATGTTAGGCAGAGATTACCTCTGAGTAGGCAATATGCGACAAGAGTAGAGCTGGTGGTTTTTGAGACAGTCTGCGTATTGCATCTGGTTGAGGCCAGTAATCCTCTTAGTGAGGTATTTCTGTGGCCTTTCCAATTGTTGTAGGTGTCTTGTGAGATACATGCCAAACGGGGCATTGTACTCTATAATGGGTCTGATGAGGGATGAGTAGAGAGGAACAAAGACCTCCTTTTTTCTAGAGGAGAATCCTTTTGTGATGAGGTATGCCACGTAGAAGGATTTCCTGACTACTGTGGTGATGTGGTTATCAAAGGAGAGACTACTGTCCACCTGTGTCCCGAGGTCTCTTATCACACTTTCAGTATTTAGTGAGCTACCATCTATGTGGTAGTTCATGGGTACCGAGTTTTTCCCAAAGGGGATGACAATGCATTTCTTGGCTTTGAGCATGAGGCCATGACTTTGACACTAAGCATCTGTCTCTGTGAAGCCCTTTTGTAGAATGTCTACATCATTAGGTGATTCTATTATGGCTCCCAGTTTGCAGTCACTATAGGGATGGTAAGAGCCTTAGCCAGTATCCAGAATCCCAGGGGCAACAGGTGCAGGCCATCTTTGGCAAACCATCGTGGTCTGTCGACCATGTCGTCCCAGGGAGACAGATACTGGATCCCCTTAGAATGACACCAGAAGCTTAGCCAATTGTTGAAGTCAGTCATTTTGTCCTTGTACTGTGGTATCATTCTGGGTGATGGCAGGATGCTATTCAGGGCTAGGGTCATACCTGCCTGGGCTACAAGATCCGAGAGCTCCTCCATGTCTCTTTTCATGTAGTCCAGGGAGGTATGTCTTAGGTCATTCACACCAACATGGACAATGACAGAGTCATATTTGTACTTGTTGTGGAGTGACCTGAGTATGTGCATTATGTGGCAGATCCTGGCACCTGACAGGCAGCTGACAGTAACTTTCTCCTTGTTTAGTCTGGTGAGTGGGACATCAGTGTGCCTGACCATAGAGTCAGCTATGACTAGTGTGTTGGGTACATTGTTTGGCCTTATGGGCTGAGGTTGACTGATTTTTGTGGGCTATGTGTCATTTGGGTAGTGTTGGGGGGTGGTGGTTGTTTGCATTTCAACTTGGGAGCTCTCTGTTGCTTGAGCAGATTTTTATTGAGAGCCTCCATGAATGTGGGTGTGTGCTTTGTATTTCTATGTGTGGGCTTTGGTAGTGTGGGTTTTGAAGGACTATGTGTTGAGTGTGGTGTAGTGCAGGTGTTAACCTTCTCCTCTTGACTGTCTAGTCCACTCTTGGCTGGACAGAGCTTGGCTTCCAGTTTGGCTATATAAGTGCATCTCTCACAGGTTATAGTCTTGGGTGGGAGGAGGACAGGGTTGTCAGTGTACATGAAGCAATTGCTACATTGCCCCAAGATGTCCAGATTCATCAGGTGGACAGGAGAAAAGACTGGGAGTTGACACATTGACATGCCTAGATAGGTGCTTATTAATTTAAGCACTAAGAATTGCTTTCCTCTTGACAAGTGAGGAAAGTCGAGTGCTGTAGTAATTTGTAGTTTATTTAGTGCTTACAACGAGTTCTGAGCAAGCGCTGAGCACAAGGAAACAGTTTTTAGTGCTGAAACTAAAAAAACTGGCTAGTTCTAGCTAGTTTTACCACAATCCCAAGAAGAGAAGCAGGCCACAGCCTATTTGGTGATCCACAGTCTTGCCCCAGATGATGCAATGGTCTGCAGGCTTGTAGCATTTTTCTGGTAGATCCCTTGAATAGCAACCAGACCAATCAGGTATGCTAAGCACAGACACTCACTCTCTAACCAGAAAAAGTCATGAATCAATGCACTCTGCTCTTACTCTCACCGGAATCAGAATATAAGCACAGATTCTAAGCTGTCACCTGTAAAGCAATTACTAAGCTTTCTGGTGATCAGCAGTCTCCAGGAAATAATATAACTGCAATCCTTCACTCACCAGGAGAAAACAGAAGCATTAATCCCAAGATGACTACTGAGAGGCAGAATGTGGGTTCTACAATAACTGGTGGTCTTGCAATAGGTTCATAGGGTCATGGATAGGTACTAGGCTATTGGCCCTAGGGCCTATTCAAGCCCAGCCATAATGATTCCCTAGCTATTGCTTCCCACAAATATTTACTTTCCTGGACCTCTGTCTAGCAGGGCTACTGAGGTAAATTTCCTATTTACATTACTTATACATTACTTATTGCTTATATTTGCAGTTGCTTTTGACTTTTAAATATTTTATTGATTTGTAAACCGGAATTTTGGTTGCGGGGATTTTCGTGCACTGGCACTTCATTTGTTTTCTGGGGTTTTTTTTGAATATCCTATCTCCCATCCAATTGTCAAGGTTCCTCTTGAAGAGTGCCATTGAGGTGCTCTGCCTGACATGTATGGGAAGCCTATTCCAGAGTATGGGGAGTCTCTGAGTCAGGAACCTATCCCTCTAGCATGTTCTAGTCATTGTGATGACAAGGTTAAGATCCCCTGAGCGTGTGGCTTGGAGGGATTGGGATTTCTTTAAGTGTAGCATGTCCAACAACTCTGGGTTTGACATGGCCTTGTATGTTAGACAGAGATCACCTCTGAGTAGGCAATATGTGACAGAGTATAGCTGGAGTTTCTTTAGACAGTCAGCATAAGGCCTGTGATTCTTTTTGTGAGGTATTTCTGTGGCCTTTCTAGTTGTTGCAGATGTCTTGTAAGGTACATACCAAATGGGGCATTGTATTCTATAATGGGTCTAATGAGGGATGAGTACAGAGGGACAATGACCTCCTTTTTTCTGGATGAAAAGCCCTTAGTGATGAGGTATGCCACGTAGAAGGATTTTCTAACTGTTGTGGCTATGTGGTTATCAAAGATGAGACCACTGTCCACCTGTGTCCCTAGGTCTCTTATCACACTTTCAGTGTTTAGTGTACTGCCACCTATGTGGTAGTTCACAGGTACGTTGTTTTTCCCAAAGGTGACAACTATACATTTTTTGGCATTTAGCTTGAGCCCATGGTTCTGGCACCAGGCATCTGTTTTGTAGTATATCCACATCATTTGGGGACTCAATAATGGCTCCCAGCTTGCAGTCATCTGCGAAATTTGTAACCCAGAGTCCCTTAGTGTTGGCCTGTACTTCAGAGAAGTAGATGCCAAACAAGGGTGGTCCCAGGACAGAACCCTGCGGTACACTACTTGTCACTTGTCTGGAGCAGGATTTGGAGTCGGCTACTTTTACAGTGTGTGGTCTGTCATTAAGCCAGTTTGCAACTCATCGAGTGATGTAGGGATTAATGCCCAGCTCAGTAAGTTATCTATGATTCCAGAGTGGGGGATAGTGTTGAAAGCCTTGGTGAGGTCCAAGTAGGCTGTGTGAACCACCTTACCCTCGTCCACAGCTCTGGAGACTGATTCAAAGAAGTTGATCAGGTTCAGGAGGCAAGATCGGCCCTTCACAAACCCAAACTGGGTGGGGTCCAGTGTTTGAAGGTTGCCAATGTCTTTGTTTATAAGTTCCATGATAATACATTCCATAGCCTTGCAGATCAGGCTTGTCAGACTGATGGGACAGTAGTTCCCAGGATCCAAAGTGGATCCCCCCTTGTGGAGTGGGATGACTGTAGCTGTACGTCACTCTGTGGGCACGAAGGCTGAGGTGAGGCTATGATTAAACATGACACATGGGTGAGGTGCCAGTTCATTTTGTAGTCCATGCAGTGCACAGCCCGGGATGTCGTCTGGTCCCATGGATGCTGTATTCTTGGCTTTGGAGAGTGCGGTTTTTACCTGAGTGGCCATGATTACCGAAATTTGGCATTCTTTTGATATTGAGATGGGCCCTTTAGGGGGTGAGAGGGAGTTGAGGTTGGCACTGAATCTATCTGCCAGGATATTGGCAACATCCTTGGGATCAATATATCTAGTTCTATTCTGTTGTAGCTCAGAACAGATCTGAGTATTGCCATTTAGATTCTTGACATAGCTATAGAATGCCTTGTGGTTGTCTTTGGAATCTTTGGCAATTTTGCTTTCATAACTAGCTTTGGAAGATTTTATGAGGGATCTCAGCTTTCTACTGAGGCTGGTGAGAGAGTTTTTTGAATCCTGGGTTGTTCCTCTTTTCTGCAACAGTTTTTTCTTCTGTTGTACAGCTTGTTTATGGCAGTGAACCACCAGATTAGTTTCCTTTTTTTAGAGTACAGTGTCTTGGTTCTATTTGGGATGGCTCAGTCCATGCATGAGTGAATGTGCTCATACAGCACCTTAGTGTAGGATTCAGCAGTCGAACTTCCAGTTTCCATCTGCATGGGTGTCATGAAGTTTGTTACTTCTGACTTGAGAAGCATGAAGTTGGCTTTGGAGAAGTTTTTTACGGAGGTTTCCTTAAAGGGGATGGGGGTGGAATGTGGATGTCAAGGGTGATTAGCTTATGATCTGATCTGACCAATGAGGGTGTGACCACTGGTGTGGAGCACTGATCTCCCATGTTGGTAATGACCAGGTCTAGAATATTAGTACCCCTGGTGAGACTATGAATTAGTTGCTCTAGGGCATTGGAATATATGAATTCCAAGAACTGTTGAGCAAAGGTGTTGGTACAGGAGTAGTTTTCCCAGTTAATGGCAGGGTAGTTGAAATCACCCAGTATTAGGGTGTTTGGTTGTATCTTAAAGGTAAGATAAAAAATGGTTTATCCTAAACACTGCAGTGTGCACTAGAGGAGTTAAATGTGAAAGTAGGTAACTTAAGTTTTACCTGTCTAAAAGTTGTTTTAGTAGAGAGTCACTATTTTTAAAACAGCAAGCTAGATTGAAAGGGGGTGGTCACTTTTGTATTCTAGTACTATGGAATACAGTAGGATGGCCAATAAATGTAAATAGTTGAAGGAGAGTGATTTCACAAAATGATAATTTTGTGCTTACTTACACCAGCCAGTAAAAGCAGAGAGGAAATGAGATATATAGTCAAATTAACATAAGGGGCAGGCAACTCGAAAGACAGTGGTGTTTAAGGACACAACAGTACCCTGGTGGGAGGGTGGGAAAAAATTCTGTCTGACTGACAAGAGACAGCTGTGGTCTCTTTTCAAGTTTTAGCATGCAGTTAAAAGCAGGATACAAGTAAAACACAGCGTAAAGAAAGCAAATCACAGTATACAAAACAGAAAAAGGCAATAAAGTAATACAAAACACTGCAAATAAAAAGCAAACTAACCTTTCCCTCACAGCAAACTGTAGCAGAATCTCGGTGAGCCTTTCAGCTAAAGCTCTGAAATGTTTTATTTTGCCCCTTAAATAGAAGGTTTAGTTCCTAGCTCCACCCCCTCAGTTCACAGATGATTAACCTTAGCTGACCTGTTGTAACTTATGTGTGACTCCTTAATTGCCCTCTTCTAATTTCTGTCTGACTCACAAGAGACAGAGCTGTGGTCTCTTTTCAAGTTTTAGCATGCAGTTAAAAGCAGAATATAAGTAAAACACAGTGTAAAGAAAACAAACCACAGTATACAAAATAGAAAAAGGCAATAAAGTAATACAAAACACAACAAATAAAAAGCAAACTAACCTTTCCCTCACAGCAAACTGTAGAAGAATCTGGGTGAGCCTTTCCTGTAAATGTATCTTGGGGAATAATATATAAATTCTGCTCCTAGTACTGAATTCACATATTCCATACCAAATATTTTCATAAATGTCTTCAGAAATCTACTCTGTTTTATAATATTTTCGCTTCTCAGCCTCCCTATGGCAAAATCAAGTTCCAGTCCCCACTTACAAGTAATATTCCCTGTTGAAAGTTGATGATTTCTCCCATAAGTTTCTTAAGCTCCATAATAGCAGTATTTGATGGAATATAAATACACACCAATGTAATCCTCCTCCCTTGCATGCATACCCTTACTACCTCAGATCTACCATTGTTTTCTTTTCCCCTCTTCACTCTCTCTAGCAATTCACATAATTATTCCCCTTTTTCTTCGTCTCTAATATTCTGCTGAATATCAGTCTTGAAATCCTTTCTTTGTCAAACTGACATGCTCATTTCTTTCCAAATGTGCCTCCTGCAAGGGATGATGCATGATGACTTCAACCATTAATTAAAATTGTAAAAAAAAAAAAATTGGGAATTGAAGGGACTATTCAGAAATTTGTGGCACCCCATTATTCTACCCTCAAAACTGATAAATACCAAGGAATTCAGTATGGTTGAGAGGTATGGTAGGAACAACATCCTTTTATCATAATGGCTATGCTATCCATATTATATTGGATTGAAAATAGCCTTACAGATATAGACAAAAAGGAAAAAGTACTGAATTATACTAAGAAATGCAGAGGTTGGTGTGAAAAAGAGATGAAAGAATGCCAACTGCCATTCATCGTAAAAAACTACCTTGGCTTGCTGAAACAGAGCATACATATACATCAGAGTTGTTAACCTTTATGAGACTTCTGTTGGTATGTACAGTTCAGATGGGCTATTATGGGAAATTTTTTGTTGTTAAAATTACATCTTAATGGTGATAATCAGAGTTTCTCAAAGTTCACAAATAGTCAAATCTTATATACAACCTCAAAGGTTATGCTTGCATTCCCGCTAGTGAATCAATAAAAAACAGAACCACATTAACATGAACTGATTTCTGTTTAGCAAAACTGATTATGGATAAGTGACATATTATCACCATGTTGGATTTTTTGGTGGAAAACAATCACTGTGGCCAAGCGATTTTCGGTATTGTGTCCCGTGGTAATGCTATTACTGCAGTGCTATTGAGGCTTTCAAAGTTTGTACCTAAAATTTTTAGACTGAAGGATAAGGTAGACCAACATAATAGAAGTACGGAGATATAATATGCGATTTCAGTTATTCCAAGGTGATCTGTATAGTTGACTCACAGTATTTTGTATGTGATAAAATAAAAATGTGAATGAACGTGTATATAGCTATGTGTTGGTAACCGCAAGCTCATTTTAGCTAGAAGTTGAACCCATTGTCATTGTATACAGCAAACTGCATAAAAATGTGTGTGTTTGTGTGTGTGTGTGTGTGTGTGTGTGTGTGTGTGTGTGTGTGTGTGTGTGTGTGTGTGTGTGTGTGTGTGTGTGTGTGTGTGCTTAATGCATAATGTTAAGTTGTCAAACTCGCCTTCATTCTTGCTGGATGGGTTCGGAGCCAATCTTCGGCTCCGACTCGGCACTTGCTAAGCTCGAGAGCTAATTTTACCAGCTCGAGGCAACCCTATATCCCATGATGCAAGGCGTGACTACCCAGATTTCATTTGCCGCTTAGCGTACGGGTCTTCTTTTGCCAGCTCAGGTATTGTCTTATATTTAGCTTTTAAAGAATAGCTTAAAATTTAAAATTTCCTTTAAATTTCTTTTAGTCATTGACTAGCTAATTTCTTAGCCCACCCTTCTTAACCCTATACCCATTTTTAGCCCTTCTGGGTAAAGTTTATTCTTTTTAGGCCTTAAGCCTCCCTTCCCCTTTCCTGTCAGGGAGTGTTTGTGTATGTGATAGTCAGTTCACTGTCTTTAGTTTTAGTGTTTGTGTGGACTTGTGTGGATTGGGATTTAATTTGTTTAGTGTATAAACTTTTTCTTAGTCATGTCTAAGGAATCGAAGGTCTCAGGCTTCAAGAAGTGTGACTCGTGCTGTCAGAAGATGTCTCTGACAGACGGTCACACTTCTTGTGTCTATTGCCTGGGACCTCTACACCTGCAGGACTCCTGTGCTATTTGTCACTCCTTCAGCCCGAGAGTCCTGCAGGAACATAGGAATAAACTTATCCTGCGTGGTTTGTTGAAGCCAGAGAGCTCACCGACCAAGACTGGGTTGGGAAAGCCCTCTAAGCCACCTAAAGCCCTGGCTGTGAATCCTAAGCCTTCGGCTATGGCTCCGACTCCTTCGGAGTCGAGATCGGCTCTGTCTGGAGCCGATCTGTCTATCTCTGAGGTGGTGGTATCGGTGCTGGCTGGCTCCGATACACTTGTATCGATGTCAATGTCGGCTCCGGCCGGAGCCAACTTATCTTTGACCAAGACTGGTGCCGATAAGCCGTCGGCTCCAGCTGGAACCGAAGGGTCTTCGGCTCCGATGGCTCCTTCCAGGAAGAGATCTCGGTCCCCTTCCCTAGAGTTGATTCACTTGGCTCCGGGATCTCCTCTGCTTTCGGAGCGGAGCCATCGGAGCCGATCTTCAAGGTCTTCCAGGCTGTCAGACCATGACTTGGAGAGGGTGGTAAGTAGACTGCTGAAGTCACAGGCACTGGCCCAGATGCTCCATAGCCCATCTCAGCAGATGACCGCTATCCCTCATCCCCCTGAAATTCCTCCTCCAACTCTCCTTCAGAGTTCGGAGCCGGAGCTTCTCGGAACGTTGACCGTGGGTGCGCCGGAGCCGATACCTCCCCTGTCGGCTCCGTCGTCTTCGACTCTGATTTCCTCCATGAGAACTTCCTTGGAGGGATCCGGTCATCGGGTCTCCCTTGTCGGCTCTGAGGGGGCGAGTTGCATCGGGCCCTTGTCCAACCCCGCTCTCCCTCTTGGAGCTTCGGCATTGGTGAGCTCGGCACCGACATCAGCCTTGGAGCCTTCTCTTTTGGCGGGACCGGGAATTCCTGTTTCTTCAGAGCGGGAGTCTTCTGGCCTCCCTGGAAGGGGAGCCTTTGAGGTGATGAGGAGTGTTCTAGCCCCGGAGCTGGGTCAACGGTCAGTTCCATTAGCTCCTCCCTCTTCAGTGCCTGTCGATGTCTCTTCCCATTCTCTTCCTCCCGGACCCTGAGATCCATCGCCCCAGGTTTCCCCATTGGGAAGAACTTCCTCTTCCGAGGTTTCTCCTGATCCTTCGGGAGAACCCCCGCGTAAGAGGACGTGCAAGAGGAAGCACACAGACTCCCCTGAGTCTACTACATCAGATCCCGACTTAGATGAGTCGGAGGGTTCCCCACGGTCCCCCTCTGAGGATGTCTCCTTTTCAGACATCCTGGAACTCCTTAAGCAGAGGAGGAACTGGCCTTCCATTAACCCCTCCGAGGATGAGTCAGAATACCTGGAGGCTTTTGGATCTCGACCCTCCACCTCCTGGGTGTCTCCGCCTTTCGACCCATTCATGGAAGTGGTGGCTTGAAAGGCGTGGGCGGCCCTGGATTCTGTGGAACCAGTCCCCAGGAGGCCTTCTAAATTCATCACGGCCCCTGCAGACAGACAGTTTCTCACCATGGGTGTCCCTGTTGATGCCATGGTGGTGGCGGCTGCCACCAAGACGGAACTTGCCGATCCTTTGGTACCTGTCCATCCTCCTAACAAGGACACTAGGACCATGGATAGGTATGGTAAGCGGATGTTTTCTTCAGCGACCTTTGCTATGCGCTCGCTGAACTATCTCTGTCACTTTACCCGGCTTCAGAGAGATATTCTCAAGGAACTAGGTGAGGTAGTTCAGGATCCGTCAGCTGCTGGGGCTCAAGAAAAGATTGCCTCACAACTCGGAATCCTAAATTCTATAGCTAACTCCTCCATGCGGCTCATTTCTTATGCAGCCGATGGGGCGAGCAGAGCCACAGGCACAGGAGTGGCACTTAGGCGTCAGTCCTGGATGTGGCTTTGTAATTTTGCAGACCCCTTTAAGGCGTCCTTCACTAATACTCCCTTCAATGGTTCGGCTTTGTTCGGACCTCAGGTGAAGGACACATTGACCAGGTGTGAGCAAGACGGCAAGACTCTTTCTGCCGTAGGAGTCCATTTCTTCACCCCTTCAAGGCCCTATCCCAAAGGTCAGAAGGGAGGGAAAATGTGGTTCCGTAAATCTCAGGGAGTCACGCCGGATGCACGTGGTCAGTTTACCCCCAGAGGCAGAGGGGTAATAACAATAGACGCCGCCCTAGGGGCAGAGGGGGTCCGCAGAATCAGGGTAGCAGAGAGCCTCTCTCTGATAAACCCTTCCAGCACCCCTGAGGTGTTGCCCGACTGTCCACCCTTGGCGGCAGTCGGGGAAGATGTCGCTGTACCCAATAGCCTGGCGTTCCCTTTCTCAAGACAAATGGGTACAGTCGATCATATCCGAGGGTTACAATATCCCTTTCGTGAGATATCCTGTTCCTCATCAATCCCTTCCAGATGTTTCACCCAGTCTAAGGGAGTTGGCAAAGCTGGAGGTATCAAAGCTTCTAGCAAAAAGAGCCATCCAACTAGTGCCAGCAGACCAAGTAGGATCCGGAATCTACTCAAGATTCTTTTTGGTTCCCAAAAGGCGGGAGATTGGAGACCAATTTTAGACCTCAGCAAACTAAACAAGTTTGTCAAGAAGGCAAGGTTCCGGATGGTCACGCTTCAGTCCATTCTACCCTTTTTGGGCAAGGACAACTGGATGTGCTCAATAGACCTTCAGGATGCGTACTATCACATAAAAATTCACAGGTGCTCCAGAAGGTTTCTCCGCTTTCGGCTGGGGACCAGTCATTTACAATTCAGAGCCCTGCCCTTTGGTCTCACTACAGCCCCCAGAGTGTTCACCAAATGTATGGCAGCAGTCACGGCTCACCTGAGACGTCAAGGATTCCAGGTGTTTCCGTATCTAGATGACTGGCTCCTCTCTGCCACCACCAGGCATCAACTTCTCAAGGCCAGAGACTACACTCTTCACATCTGCAACCAGTTAGGGATCTCTATAAACTTCGAAAAATCTTCGTTGTCTCCTTGCCAATCTATTATCTTTATAGGCGCAGAATTAGACACTGTCAGGATGTCAGCAAGACTCACAAACCAAAGAATTCTGGACATCCAAAAGTATGTTCGGATCATACTACTCAGCAAAAAGATCAGGGCCAGATTTGTCCTGAAGGTGCTAGGTCTTATGGCTGCGGCCATCATACTGCTTCCTTTAGCTCGCTTCCACATGCGTCTTCTGCAGTGGATGTTGTTCACCCAGTGGTCGTTCCAGCAGCTTCCCATGCGCCACGAGATCTTCATGACGCAATCTTGCAAGAGTCACCTAACCTGGTGGATATCTTCTCTGCAACTCCATCAAGGCCGACTGTTTGTTCCCCCAGTCCCGGTTGCCACAGTCACTTCGGATGCCTCTCTGATCAGGTGGGGGGGGCATTATCAGGGCAGGATGGTCCATGGGACTTGGCAACCCATAGAATACCATCTGCACATAAATGTCCTAGAGATGAGAGCAGTGCTTTTAACATTGCAAGCCCTCAGCGACTTTCTTCCCTTAGGGACTATTGCAGTTCAGACGGACAACATGTCCGTAGTCTGGTATATCAACAAACAGGGCGGGACCAGGTCCTATCCACTGTGTCGAGAAGCTCTCAGACTTTGGCAATGGGCAATCTCCTCTCATCGGTTTCTGATAGCAACGCATATCCCCGGGAAATCCAACTTCTTAGCGGACAGACTGAGCAAAGCTATTCTCATGCCACACGAGTGGTCTCTCAAACAATCAGTAGTGGACGAGATTTTTCAGAAGTGGGGCGTCCCTTGCTGCGACCTTTTTGCTACACCCCAAAACAGCAAATGCACAGACTTCTTCTCCCTCTTTCCACTACCAGGCCATCCCCCCAGAGACTCTCTAACCCAAGATTGGCCCTGGGGACTTTTTTATGCCTTTCCTCCATTTCCGCTGATACCTCAAGTGATTCAGAAAGCTACCGTCTTGAGAGCCAAGTTGATTCTCATTGCCCCTTACTGGCCTCGACAAATTTGGTTTCCGTCCCTACATCGTCATCTCTTGGTTCAGCCTTGGCAACTGGATCCAATTCCAGATCTTCTGACCCACCATTCAGGTCATCTGCACCAGGCCATTCATTCTCTCAACCTCACTGCTTGGTTGCTCCACTTCCTTCCTTAGCCAGGCTCCCTATGATTTCTAATCCGTCAGAGATATCATAGTAGCTTCTCTAAAGTCTTCTACCAGAAGGATTTATGCTAGTAAATGGCAGCGTTTTTCCTTCTGGGCAAAGTCCAGGGACATAGATCCCTTTACTGCTCCAGTGCAGTCAGTCTTGGACTTCCTAGCTGAGATTTTTCAATCGGGTTCTTCTTCCTCGACAGTTAAGGTCCAGCTGGCAGCGATCTCAAATTTTCATGTTGGCTTAGCGGATCAAAACATAATGTCTCACAAGCTTTGCAAAGCTTTTTCTTAGAGGGATCTTTCTGCTGAAACCCCCAATCAAAGATCCCCCTCCGCAATGGGACCTGAATTTAATGCTGACATCCTTGATTCTGCCCCCCTTTGAACCGGCTGCTACATGCTCATTAAAATTTCTTTCCTGGAAGACAATTTTTCTGGTTGCTGTTACTTCAGCCAGGAGGGTGTCTGAACTTCATGCTCTCTGTGTCCGTCCCCCATACTTGGTTTTCCACAAAGATAGAGTATCTTTAAGAACTAATCCATCTTTCTTGCCCAAGGTTGCTTCCCAGACAAATATTAACCAATCTATTGAATTGCCAGTTTTTTTCCCTAATTATTCTGACAGAGCAGAACAGAAACTTCACTGTTTGGATGTCCATCGCCAACTTAGATATTACTTGGACAGAACTAAACAATTCAGAAAATCTGATCAACTGTTTCCTTCTTATGCAGAAAACAGGAAGGGTCTTCCGGTCTCCAAGGTGACCTTATCCAGATGGCTGTCTTCTACCATTTCTCATGTTTATCTCCTTAGGGGCAAGCAACTGCCCTCGAGACCAAACACACATTCTACTAGATGCCTAGCCACCTCTACAGCATTTCAGGATAGGCTACCTATTGACACCATTTGTGTGGCAGCCACTTGGGCCACTCCTCACACCTTTGTCTCTCATTACAAATTGGACTTGGCCTCCAGGGACAGGGCTAGGTTTGGTTCCACAGTTCTCAAGAGTCTGTTCCATTGAGCCACCCAGGATAGTGGTGCTAGGGACGCGGTCCCATCCAGCAAGAATGAAGGCGAGTTTGACAACTTAACATTAAGAAGTTATGTACCTACCATAACGTTCCATGTTAGTTGTCTTCTCTCGCCTTCTTTCTTGTGTTCCTCCCTCCTTCCCCCTAGCCTGGACAGACCTTGAAGTTGTACTCTTCTCTGGGTATGGTTCATTCTTTCTATGGGCCCCAGTAGGAAGTGTCACTAGTCTATAGTGGTTACCTTGCCTTGTTTCTTTCTACATTTAGTTCCTCTTCTTCCTTTCTGGGAAGAAGATTACTGGCAGGGTTTTTTTCTTTAGCTACCAAACGAGATCTGGGTAGTCATGCCTTGCATCATGGGATATAGGGTTGCCTCAAGCTGGTAAAATTAGCTCTCGAGCTTAGCAAGTGCCGAGTCAGAGCCGAAGATCGGCTCCGAACCCATCCAGCAAGAAAGAAGGCGAGAGAAGACAACTAACATGGAACGTTATGGTAGGTACATAACTTCTTATTTATGTACGTGTTTGTGACTGTGTGTGTGGGGAGGACTGTGGCAAAGCGATTTTCGGTATTGTGTCCCATGGTAATGCTATTATTGCAGTGCTATGGAGGCTTTCAAAGTTTGTACCTAAAGTTTTTAGACTGAAGGATAAGGCAGACCAACAGAATAGAAGTATGGAGATATAATATGTGACTTCAGTTATTCCAAGGTGATCTGTATAGTTGACTCACAGTATTTTGTATGTGATAAAATAAAAATGTGAATGAATGTGTATATAGCTATGTGTTGGTAACCGCAAGCTCATTTTAGCTAGAAGTTGAACCCATTGTCATTGTACACAGCAAACTGCATAAAAATGTGTGTGTGTGTGTGTGTGTGTGTGTGTGTGTGTGTGTGTGTGTGTGTGTGTCTGTGTGCGTGTGTGCTTAAATGCATGCATATTTATGTACATGTTTGTGACTGTGTGTGTGGGAGGTGCACATACCTCTCAATCTCTCAGAGCAAAAAATCTGGACAAACAAAGCCAAAAATAATGGTGAGACAAAGGCCTAAAAATAGGGACAGATTTTAAATATTGCTCCTGTAAATTCAGATACTTGCTACAATAACAAGTTTAGCATTTTATTTTCTGAAGGATATGAAGTCTGAAATTCAGATCTCTGCCATTATTTGTTATTATTTACTGACTTCAAGCTTCGTGTTGCTATCCCACAATTCCAATGGAGTGGGTGGGGTTATACAATTATGTATGTGAAATTTATGTTAATGAGCATCCTGATTTTTGGCCAGTTGTACCTACTTTTCATGGGCCTTTGTCCAGATTTTTGATGTTTCCAGGTTGAGAGGTATGGTTATACATGACAAGTTTTTTGAATGTTTATTTCCAGATTTTGTGTTACATGTACATGCTAAAGTTTGGTAGGCTGACCTTTTATACCATTGTTTCTTCTCTTCTCCATTTGAAGTATATCACATTTTTCAAGACTTTTTCTTTAAATGAAAACCCTCAAACAAAAAAACTAAATGCATTTTCAGAACACCACATCCCCTGTTAACTTAGACTAAACATATAAAACTATTTACATCTTCAAAAAATGAAGTATAACCCTCCAGATAGGAACAATTGCCCCAAATTGACAGCTACACCCACAGGCATTATCTAACCTAAAATTAAGGTTATCCATGATAAAGCACATGCTATAACCTGTGTTCCCATTTATACTGATTATGTCTGGTCTTTTCTTATTTCTATCCCCATCCCAAATGTGAAAAACAGCTTGTATGTTTTCAGAAAACATTAACATTTAGTTCTCAGAAAAAGTGCATTGGCTATGTTTAAATAAACTGAAATGTACACTGTCCTGTTAAATGGATTAATGTGGTAAGGCTGCTAGGGAAGCTGCTATCTCTTACTCACTTCCCATAATTTCAAACTCTATTTTTTTACTGAACTGGTTTCCACTATACCTTAATATTTTGTATTTCCCTTAGCATAGATTGCTCAGCGCTCCCAAGATTAATTGCTTGTACCTGCAGACAGCTCATCTCCATGAAAAAGTACTTTGTCCAGCATTTCTTCTCTTTTTATACTGTAAAGCCTGTATTTAAAATGAAAAAAGTACTTGTTTACTTTCATATATTAAGACTCCCCCACTTTTAAAATACTCCTGAATGCAGAAACATGCTTAACTATGTATAACATGCAGTTTTTTCATGAAATGGTTTATATAGATACTTATAAGAAGAAAAAATTGTTTTACATACAGTTGATTTTTCCCTTTTTAATGTCACTCTAAACATTAATGACAGAAAAGTGGGGCATATGCTTTACAATCCACTTACAAGTTTAACAAAGTCAACAAAAGTTTTTCAGACACTTTTTCTAGTAAAGCCATATTTCACAACTTTAACTGATGCTTTATAGTCTCTCATTCATTCAGTAGTTTCAGTGATGTTGACCTTCATCCTGTTTATCTCCATCTCCTAACAGTAGACTCTGGTTAAAGTCCAAGGAACTCCTGATTATTCTAGTCAACTCCAGTACTTGTTTCTGTTTCTGTTTCTCAAACATTTCCATTTGAAACATTAAAAAATGTTTCACTGGCAAAGTCCCATTATGATCTTTACTGTCAGAAGAATGAGAAGCAGAGTTCCTTTCTGACTGCTTGCTCACTTTTTGTTGGATAAATGTTTTTTTTTTATTTCCCCCATCTTCGATCTTCCAGAAAAATTGATTCTCCCTTCTTTTGGAATAGCCCAAGGGTAATTGCAACAAACTTCCCCACAGACTGAGTTTACTGACACAATTTAAGAGTTGTTTGAAACACCCCAGTCTGAAAACACCACTTGTCTGCTAGATAATAGAGGTTTGATACCTTTAGGCACCTTTTTTTCTGAGGGCATGTGAGGAGGAAAAAATACTTCTAGAAAATTATATATGTGCAAATGATAAATATTTTCTAGTTGGTGCCATTCTATAAACCATGACACTTTCAAGTCTCAATTGCCTCTGCTTCTTGATTATTTGTGTGAATTATTGTCCTCTGGTCTTTCTTATTCTTCTATCAAGATTCATCTTTCACCCATTTCTGCTTATCTGCCCTTAGATCCCCTTTCTATCTGTCCCCAAGACAAGCAATTTTTGAAAGTGGGGTTACATATCCATCTACCTGGCTGGAAACAGGTGGCTCCCTGGGACCTTAAATTTGTGCTTGAGAAACTGATACTGCCTCTATTTTAACCAGTTCATCAGGCTGATCTGAGAATCTTAACATGGAAAATGGTGTTGTTCATTTCTCTAACTTCTGTTAGAAAGTAAATAAGCTACAAGTCTTTGTGGCAAACCAATCCCACCTCATTTTCTGTAAAGACTAGGTTTCCTTTAGAAGTAATCCTTGTTTTATGCCTAATGTGGTTTCAGAGTTCACCTTAAGAAAGACTATTAATCCCTCTCCATTGTTTCCAGAACTTTAACAACAGAGAGAGTAAGGAGAAGACTATTGCATATTCTGGATGTCCTTAGCCACCTCAAGTACTACATGGACAGAACTAAACCTTTCCGAAAAGCCAATCAGCTGTCTGTCTCCTGTCAAGGCAAAGAAAAAGGACAATCTGTGTCAAAGTAGACAATTTTCTGAGATGATTGTTCCATGGTATTTTTTCTTTTTTTTGCTCTGCTCACCATGAGAAGTCACTTCCAGGCAGTGTCAAAGCTCATTCTATGAGGGTTTTGGTTTCACTGTGGCTTTTGGAAAGGGATTGACTTTAGAAGTATTTTAGAGGCAGCACCTTGGTCCTATGTACATATTTCACAAACCATTTTAAACTGGATTCCTTTTCAATTTCCAGAACAAGTTTTCCTAGGACCATTCTCCAGGGGTTCCTGTTTTTCTGAATTCCTTCCTTCTCCGTAATTCTACCCATATAGCCTACGGTACTTTAAAAGTGATGTAAATGTTGAACATAGTACAGTTATATATGTAAACTTGTCATAACAGTAGAGGTTCTACTAGATCACTGCTCCTCTAGTTGTCCACTCTCTCCAGCCCCTTACTTGTTTCATTGCTTTTTTGCCAGGGTGTAGATGTAAATGCCTTGTGTATATAGTTACATTGTTTCTGTTTGATTACTCCTTTTCTAGCATTTTCCTTTTACAACTGTAGTCTCCCTTTTAGGGCAAAAAAGATTTTGGCATTCAAAATGTGTTTTATATGTCTCTGCTCAAGCCAGTGGCAGTTTGAGCACATGGAACGCTTTGAAAGGTAGCTAGTGGTCATACCCTAAGCAAGGATATAACCCAAGTATCTTAGGCTACTTACTGCAACAGTCATCTATTAGAACATCTATTAGAATATCTACTGCTATGATAAGTTAGTTACACAACTATTCTTTCTATCCAGTCTTTGTGAGCTTTGCCTCTTCAAATTGTTCTCTAAGTCAACTGTTTTCCTATACTCATTTAATATTTGAGAGTGTCAAAATCAAATAATATGCTTTACTCCATCGCATATCGCCTACTCAGAGGCAATCTCTGCCTAACATACAAAGCTATGTCAAGCCCAGAGCTGTTGGACATGCTCCACTTAAAGAAATTCCAATCCCTCCAAGCTACATGCTCTAGGGACCTAAACCTTGTCACCACAATAAACAGAACATTCTGGAGGAATAGATTCCTGTCTCAGAGACTTCCCATACTGTGTAACAAACTACCTATCTATATCAAACAAAGTTCCTCATTAGCACTCTTCAAAAAAAGTCTTGATGATTGGATGGGAAATAGGAAATTCATCCCGGGGATCACCTCTGTGGCTCTGCTCGACAGGGGCACAGGAAAAAAAATTTCTTGGGTGGCAAAAGCCACTGTACCTTTGTGGCTAGGCTTATATAGGACCTAGGGCCAATAGCCTAGTACCTACCTATGAACCTATGAACTTATGACTGTAACAACCATGTGCATGTTGCTATTTAAACTGCATTGTTCACTTCATGCAGGGAGAAATAAATGAAATTTTAAAACAAGTATCACTGAATATTTGTCAAATTATACACACATACACATACAGAAAACGTTCTCTGTGAAGGCACTGTTAGGATCATAAAAGTGAAAGGATATAAAGCATTTGTCAGACATCTATAGATCTGAAAATATTAATGAACTATATAAACATATTTCTTTATGTGCCTTTACACTCTTTTAACTTTCATATTTTTGAAATTGTTAAAATTAATTTTAGAAGAGATGAATTGTGTAATAACAAGAGCAGAGGGAATGCTGTTGGCCTGAATTTTTACTGCTGATAAGTTATTGGGACTAAACAAGTAACTGTGTTTCTTTCAAAAAATGTGCTGAAGAGCAGGAGTTTTTGAAGGACTGAATTCAGTTATTAATTGATAGTGCGATTAGTTTTTCTTTTACATATGGGTTCTTGTTGGAGTTCCATTGAAATACTTTGAAAAAGCTCTTTTGTGTAGAAGATTGTATTGTGTTTATATTTGTTTATTTTATATGTTTTTTTTAAAAATTGGTGTGTGAGTTCATGAACTGGATTTTTGCTATTTTATTGTATTGGCAGTTGCCCTGTCTCAAATTCATTGCTGTTGAGTCATTTTTCTGTCTGAATTAAATCAAATATTCACAGCACAAATAATATTAGTAGTCACAATTATACAGATCAGTAAATATAACCATTTTCTCCCCACTGCTAGAATAAAAAACTTGCATCCTTAATATTATAACTCATTTCTCAAAATAACTTAATAACACATGCTAGTATTATAGCTTTGGTACCTGCATCTCAGTTACAGAATACTAAGAAGTATAGCTGTGCTATTTCCTGTTATGAACATTGCCTCGATTAAGTTCTAACTGCCTGCACACATATCTGATCAAATTTACACTTGATCGTAGGTTGTATCAATGTAAGGCAGGCATGTGGGATCACTGTATTAAACCAGTGCACATCATTTTAGGGAGTTCCTCCTTACCCCACCCATAGTAGCAGTAGTAGCGCAGGGGGTCTACCAACTGCAAACTCCCCTTTTTCAGTGAGTTCCAAGTATGTGTTAGGCAAGTTGTGTTCTTGACCAGTTGTGAATGAGGAATTGGTTTATGAATAATAGTATGTCAGTCTTTCATAGGGGGAAGTGTCATAATAGAGTGCCATCACAAAAGCTAATGAGACTACTCCAGCTATGAGTAAACTCTGCATTACCCAAACAAGATCGATTGCTAAAGGAACTAACAGAACGGTAGCGTCCTAATGCGCTCAGAAGGAATTTTTAGCAGATGAAACTACTAAACTGCTCCCCTTGCAAAACATTAGGGATGAAACGTCCAAGCTGTGGGGAGGCACTGTAGGAGAATTTTGGACTTTGCTAGACAATTGAGGATGTTCTTCGTGTTTTACTGTTGCAGTCATCACATTTGAGTTATTCCTGCCAGGGTAGCCGTCAGTCGGCCCGAATACCAGAGGCTTAGTATTTCTGCATCAGTTGCTGTCACTTCAGGACTGATGTCAGGTCATCAGTAATATAAAGTAAGGCAGACAACTCCATTACATCAGTCTTTCTTGCCGAGGAGCCCAAAGCAGAAGCAGTTTGCATGAATGCCAGTCGGCCGCTACCTGAGTTTTCATTTTCCAAATTGAAGCTGAAGTCTTCTAAAGCTAAGTACCCCCTTTTTTATTGCTCTAACCAATGTCAGAAAAAGTTAACAATTGTCTCACCTGTGGAAAGCAAATACCACACCAAGACTTTCATTCTTACTGCATCACTTGCTTAGGCCCAGACCACGATGTCCCTCACTGTCATTTTTATGCTTTGTTCAATGCCAGGACTATACGCCCTTATTGTAGCTAGATATTTTCGTTCTCAGTCCTCGAATTCCAATATGGCTTCGGTAAGCCATCCGACAGCAGATCTTCTGAAAAAACGTAAGAATAAAGTCAGAGACAGACCGCACAGGTCCAAAGCTACCGATGATGCTTCCATTAAGCTAGTCACCAGTTCTCTAGTCCTCAGTGAGGCGCTTTCGCAGCCCCCTGATGCCCACTTCTGTGGATTCGCAGGCCACTACTGAGACCCTTTCGGGGTCTGGTATGCCACAAAAACTCTTCATTGACTAAGGATCCTGCGGCTGTCTCTACCTTGGATGGGTCCATAGACGCTGAGCAGGCACTGGCTTCCGAGGAAGTATTTTGCACTACCGTTTCTTGACACAGACTGATGATTTCTTTCACATCTACCATTCTTTCAAAAACTACCGAGTTTCTAAGGCCCAGGGTATGAACCACACCCAAGAAACCGATGACCCAATCTCAATGTTAATGTCAGGACTACCCTCAGTCAAAAAATAGACTCAGGGAATTCTTAGATCTTCCACAGCACAGACTCTTGTCCATTCCTCCTGTCCTGGATGTTGTGAATGATGTTTTCATGGACTCCAGTTTGACTCCTGACATCCTCCCTCCTGCTCCTAGGAAATCTGACAAGTATTACAGAGTCCCTGACTCACATACATTTCTTTTCAAAAATCCTACTGCTGACCCTGAGGTTATTTCTCAAGGGCCTAAAGGAATTAAAGCAACTTCTGCTAAGAATCCCACCCCCTCAGATAGGGATTCCCAAGCATTAGACAGATGGGGTAAAAAAGTATACACCTCTGTTCTCTTGCTATTAGAGCACTAAATTGTTAGTTCCATATGCTAAAATTTCAGCAACACACCATGGACCTCCTCAAAGAAAAAATATTATCTTTTCCTGCTTGTGCAGAAAATAAAGAGTTACAAGAGTTAATGCATTCTGCAAGTCAAGCAACTAAGCACACCTAAAATTGTGGTTTTGATGCCCTAGAAGCATCTTGGAGGGCAGCAGTCACGTTTCTGTCCTTAGAAGGCATGCTTGGCTTAAGGAACAGCCCTTGCCAGACCATGTCTAATCCAAATTATTGAATGCACCCTTGCACAAAGACAACTTATTTGACACCAAGGCAGAGGAGGTCTTAAAAAAGATGGAAGAAAAAGCTAAATCTATGCAGACATTTAAGGATTTCCTGCAGGTCCAGCCACCCAGGTTCAGTATGCATTGCCTGTCCAAGCACTGGTCCTTTCCTGCCCCCTCCAGGTCAGTTCAGCCCAGACCCTAGGGAAGCAGACCCCCACAGGCAACAGCAACAGGGAATGCAGAGATCAAAGCAATGGAGTTCCTCCACTTCAAAACCAGGGAGTGCTAAGCCACCCCCTCATGGTAAGAACTCACAATGACTCTCCACTTCCACCCCCTCCCTCTGCCCACCTGCACTTGCCCCTAGGAGGAAAACTCTCCTTCCACGCAATCACCTAGGCCACTATTACCAATGACTGCTTGGTCTTCAACATAGTGTCCCAGGGATACAAATTTTCTTTCCACACTCTACCAACCCCAAAAGGGTTCCCAGATCTTCCTCCAAACCAGTGGGCAGAGGCCAAAAAGCAAATCCTTTCCCTGCTCTCTATGAGGGCAATAGAGCACATTCCTGCAGAACACATAGGCCAGGGTTTCTACTCCAGGCTCTTCCTAGTACCCAGAAAACAGTTCACCTGGCACCCCATCCTCTATCTATCCATTCTAAACACCTTCCTGGTGATACCAAAATTCAAAATGCTCACCCTCCAGCAACTACTATCATTGCTCTCCAAGAATGCTTGGTTAGCCACCCTAAAACTAAAAGAGGCCTACCTCCACATCCCAGTCAGGGAATTGTGCAGGAAATATCTACGTTTCAGGGCAGGATCTCTGCACTTTCAGTTCTCTGTGCTTCCCTTTGGCTTATCTACTCCTCCCCAGAATTTTCACAAACTGTCTGACTCCTGCCATTGCTTTTTGCAGACAAAGAAATATTCAAATTTACCCATACTTAGACGACTGCCTAATTCCGGCAGACAGTCAGGAAAGGCTGCTCAAGCACCTGGCCTACTGACCTCCCTAGGATACACTATCAATGAAAAGAAATCCAAACTAGTACCCACCCAAAAGATTATATTCCTGGGAGCAAGCCTGGACACAGCATCCCAGATGGCATTCCTTACTCCAGAAAAGCAAACTTACGTGACAGCCTATGTCTTTCAGCTAGCCACCAGACCCCAGTTATCTGCAAGAAAAATCCTGCAAGCTCTGGGGTTCATGGCATCTTGCATTCTTTTCATTCCATATGCCAGACTGCATATGAGGAAACTTCAGTGGTACCTAAAAAGCCTTTGGTGTCAACACTCTCAAGAAATGGAAACACTTATACCAATGATACTTTGCCTAAGGAAATATTTTCGATAGTGGGCAGCAGCATGATACCACAATAAGGAACTACCCTTCTCACCACCTCATGCCACCCAGACCCTCACCACAGATGCATCAGACTATGCCTGAGGTGCACAACTCAATGGCAGGTGCATACAGGGCCAATGGAGCCCACATCAAAAACATCTTCACATCAACCAAAAAGAGATGTTAGCTGTTCAGCATGCATTGACAGCTTTCAGGCCCCTTCTCTCCCCAGGGACTCTACTGATCAAAACAGACAACACCACTGTTATGTGGTATATCAACAAGCAGGGAGGGACTCACTCCTACCCTCTATGCAGGTTCACCATGACCCTTTGGCACACAGCCTCAGCCATGCAACTACACCTGTTAGCACAATTCCTGCCAGGCACTCTAAACTCTCTGGCAGACAACTTAAGCAGAAATCTTCTGGACCCACACGAGTGGCAACTAGACCAAAGAACCTTCACCCTAATAACTCAGAAATGGGGTACCCCAAAGGTCAGCCTCTTTGCTTCCCACTCCAACCATCAGCTCAGCAAATTCTGCACCACAGAGCCTGACTACAGGGCCCGGAAAGTGGATGCCCTATCCTTCCCCTGGGTCCTCTCATTACCAGGGTGCTACCCAAAATAAGGGAGAAAAACCGAGGACAATTCTAATTGCTCCAGACTGGCCTCACCAACACTGGTACCCACTGCTGTGCAGCCTCTCCCCTCTGCCACCATGGCATATCCCTGAGATCCCAACCCTCCTAACCCAGAGGGAAGGAGAATGCATGCATCTCCAATTGCAGATGCTCAGTTTGGCAGCCTGGCTTATTTCCTGACCATTGAACAAGCTGCCAATCTCAGCAAACAGGTTCTAGATGTTATACATGAGACCAGATGCCCTAGCACTAGAAAGTCTTAAGCTGACACATGGAAAAGGTTCTGCATTTGGATCCATGCTAAGGGAGCCAATATGGCACAGCCCTCCCTACCTCTTATCCTGGATTACCTAGCTGACCTACTACACAGTGGTCTCTCCTTTTCCTCTATTAAAATTCATGCCCCTGCTATATCTGCTCATTTCAACACTGAGCAACCACTTTTCTCAAACCCTGTCATCAAACAGTACCTAAGAGGGGCTAGCAACTTGAGGCCACCCAGAAGAGCACCTACCCCAGCTTGGGATCTAAACTTTGTGTTGGAAAAGCTCCCCCCCCCCCTTTGAACCAGCAGCTTCAGCAGAGTTCAAGTTTCTCTCCTGGAAGACAGCCTTGCTTCTGGCCATCACTTCAGCCAGAAGAGTATCCAAGCTACAAGCACTCATGGCTGTAGAGCCTTCATCATCTTCCATGCTGACAGGGTGTCCCTCAGGACTAACCCATCTTCATGGCAAAAGTGGTGTCCAGTGTGTCTCTCGACCAATCCATTCATTTGCCCACCTTTTTCCCTAAACCACAAAACAAGGGAGAAAGGATACTACACTCTCTAGATGTGCACAAACAGCTCATATTCTATCTAGACAGGACTAAATCATTCAGAAAGACTGATCAATTGTTAGTCAGCTTTGCTGCAGGAGCAGAGGGCAAAGCCATATCCAAACAAACCATTTCCAAATGGATAGCATACTGCATCCATTTCTGCTACAAGCAACATGGGAAACCTCCCCCTAAGGGGGTCAGGACTCACTCTACCAGAGCAGCCTTGACCTCTGCAGCTTTCCTCAGTGGAGTCCTCACCAGAGACATCCTGGAGGCTGCAACATGGACATCTGTTCACACCTTCACCAAGCATTACCACCTGGCTATCTTCTCCAAATCCAGGGCAGACTTTGCCACTGCAGTCGTGCAGGGCATCCTAGCCCACCCCTAGTCTTCTTGACTGCCTCCACCCTTTTCCTCAGCTTTGGGAATCAACCCAAATGTGATGACTGCAACAGTGAAACATGAAGAACATAGCATGGTTGTGTACACTTACCATAAATGTAGATGTTCGAGTGTATTCACTGTTGTGGTCCTGGTTTCCCTCCCTCCATCCCCCTTTTCTCTCTCTCTCTCTCTTACAAGGAACTTTTTGGTATCTACTTTCTACTGGTGGGGTTCTTTCACCATATACTGGCTCCCACTTGAGGGCTCCTGACAGTTGGGGCAAGAAAAACTGATGTAATGGCATTGGCTGCCTTACTTTATACTACTGATGACCTGACGTCAGTCCTGAAGCGACAGCAACCGATGCAGAAATACTAAGCCTCTGGTATTTGGGCCAACTGAGGGCTACCCTGGCAGGGATAACCCAAATGTGATGACAACAGTGAATACACTCGAATATCTACATTTATGGTAAGTGTACACAACTGTACTATCTTTTCTTGCTCTACAGATTTTGGTCTATAACATTGTGTCTTAACTGGGGGAATTGAACTTGAGGAAGCAGAACAGACACTTGAATTAGAGGTCACATAGCAAGGTTCATTCAGATTCAGATTCAGTTTCTTTATTCTTTCAACACTGCGTTGTTGTAAACATAAGATAGTTTGGTTAGAAAGAAGTCAGTATTTGAATATATCCATCAGCAGTACAATGGGAGGGGTAAATAAAAGCAGTTTAGATTTTTGGGGGTTAAGAATATGTAATTAGTCAGACAGCCATACTGCACAGTGGTAGCATGTTTGCAAGCTGTATGCAAGTCATTTATGAATATGATGAAAGGAGGTCCTAAGTATAGATCTTTGAGGGACATTGACTGTGACTGGAAGAAAGGAAGAGAAGGTGTTTCATTTTATGCCCTAAGATCAGATGCATAGGTAACAACTAAACCAGGACAGAGATGAGAATATAAAACTAACAGAAGAGAGTTTCCATTAAAGTTCTGTGTGTGATAACAGTGTCAAAATCTTTTCACAGCTCCAGTAAGATTGCAGAGACTGTATTACCTGCATTTCTGTAATGGATTATAGTCAATATGAAGCTAAGTAGGTGCTGTGGTGTGGGCAGAAACCTTGTAGTGTAGGTGATCAGTTATTGTCCACGAAGAAGCTAAGGAGTTGAGATTGTATACATTTTCCAAAATATTTGAAAAAGGAGAAGAGAAGGGCTATGCCCAAATTGTTTGATAGGTGGGTTGAGTTACTACCTTTGTACTGGTACATAACTCTCTTTTAAGGAGTGATTTATTAGTATGGAGAATGGGTATGCTATGAAGTAGTTTAATATATTCTATGAGTAAGTTGTCAGGAGCCAGAGTTGTAGGTTTTAACTGTGAATGTTTTGGTTAATAGAGATGGAGACAGGGCTGAGGAAGTTTGACTTCAGATTGCTGTTTTCAGGAGTGGTTGTCTTTGTTGAGGGTAGTCATTTTTCTAGAAGTGAAGCAACTCTGACTGTGCAGTGTGAGTTAAATAAAGAAGCAAAGCATTCTTTGTCAGAGTTAGTTGAATGGCAGTTGGGTGGTGTGGCCTGGGTAGAGGAGATAGTTAATGGAGCACCAGAAGGGTTTTGGGTTGTTTGAGTTGGAGTTCTGTAGGTCAGTGCAATATGCTTTCTTGTTGGAGTTCTGTAGGTCAGTGCAATATGCTTTCTTGTCTTCTTTTATTTTGTCTCTTTTTAACACCTTTATTAAATTCACTTGAGACATGGGCACACCTATATTTATATAAAAGAAATTAAACCATATTAACATATTCACAGTTGCAAACATTATACATTACATATTTTCTTTTGTAAATTTATCAGCACTCCAACATTACATAAATTGATTAATTCCTGCCTTCCCTTAAACCTCACTCCTCATCCAAAATATTATTCTGATATATCGTTCCAATTTCCATTTTTTATATAATTTGCTCCTACCCTTTCTAACAATCCCACTTCCAGTTCTTCTATATTTCACAATATTCAATACTTCAAATACAGTTGTTTAAGACTTTGATTTCCATTTTCTAGTAATTGCTTTTGGAAGCCACCAGAATTAAACATAACAAGGCCTTACTATACCTAGGCAATTCAGATCCTGTATCCCGGTTCAAAAATTCATTCCTTAGTTACAGCCATTTGCTCATCCAATATTTCTAACAGAGCACTCTGTAGGTAATTTTTAAAATCTGCAAACTCATTACATTCCCAAAACATATGTTCTCAGTTACCAGTTTTTCCTATCATACCTCCAACAGTTGCCATCTACTTGAGTAAAAATTATTAGAAGTCTGCTTGGGGTATAAAAATACAAACACTTCCAATCAAAAATCCTAAATCCTCTAGACTTTGTTAGACATTTGGGATCCATACATGTGCCCTCCCATTGTTTCCTGCTGAATTGCTAATCCAGTCTCTCTTCCCAATCTTTTTAATCTCCTCTGAATGATTCCTATAGCTATAGAGCAGTATTTATATACCCAGTTAATTATCTCTTTTCTAACAAAGTTTCTGTTCTAGATTCAACTAAAAACTCTATCACAGCAGGTCTTTGACTTAGGATTCCCATATCCTTTCTCTTTGCCTATACTTTGACATAAATCCCTGATAGGGAAGGCAGTTTCCAGCCTGTAGTCCAAATGTCTTCTTGTCCTCTTCCCATTCTATTACCTTTCCCTCTCTGGTTATTTGCTCCTAATACCTTGGTTCCTTTGCCAGTTTTCTCCAGAAAATTCCAGCCCTATCTATTCTCTTCATCCCTAATTGCAGTCACCTCTATCATCAATATCTCTGTTTTTAATTCTCGTGTTGGCTTAGTAGTTAGAATACTTTCTGCTACTTTATGACAATGATATTATGTGGGACTGTTGCTATTCTTCTTATGGATTTGCATCCAAAAATCCCACTTTCTCCTTTTTTCTTGATTCCTCCTGCTTCATCATCATCATCATCATCATTATCCCTTTATGCTTTGAATTATAGCTTTCTGCTTACATTATATATTGGACCCTTATATGTGCTAACTCTAAAATATCCCTTCAAATCAAGTAATCCTAATCCATCTGTTTCTCTTGGAAGGATCACCTTATTTCAACTCTTGACTTTTTACCCTCCCAGATAACATACTTCAACTCTTTATTAATTACTGTCCACAACATTTCTTCTGATTGATAAAAATATGCGTGACATATATATAAAAGGAAAAAAACATTTTCCATACTTGTATCTTGCTTTCAATATCCAAAAAGAAGAGCTTACACTTTCATAGTTTTTGTATTATCTTTTATTTAGTCTCTTCTCACATATCCTTAGCTGCCATAACAGAATCCTTTTTAGTCTACATTCCTAAATACTTCATTTTATCTTGCCACCATAAATATGGATATTGCTAAATCAATTCATGTGTTGGTACATAGTTTACAGCTATAGCCTTTGTTTTATCTTCATTAATGTTATATCCAGAAAAGACTTAAAGCTGTATCAAAATGTTCCACAACACTGAGATGTTCTAATTTTATTAGGTTCAAAATAATATAGTCTGCAAATAAAGCCAACTTTTCTTGATTACCATACCAACGATATCCTTGAATTTCTGAGTCCCTTATTTTCTTTGCCAATGGCTATAAGTATAATGCAAATAACAAAGGGGAAAGTGGACACCCCTGTCTGGTTCCTCTCTCCAGATGCAGCTTATCAGAGAGGAACCCTCCTACATTAATTTTTGCCTCTGATCCTGTATACATCCTCCTA